>NC_142810.1:15500361-15727861 GCF_049724085.1 Artemia sp. Qi Xiang Cuo | reverse complement strand
TACTAGTAAAACGATTTTTTTTTTAAAATAAATAATGAAAGTGTACTCACATTGAAAATAGAAATATTCATTGTTTTCAAAGTTAATAATATGCAGTGTCCTATGCTTGATGTGTTAAAACATAATGAAAATTAAATTCCTATACATGACCATCTTATACGGGGTTTCAAGGATGAATAAAAACGGATGTTGAGTTACATAATTTCGTGCGTGCCCCCAAAACATGTTTGACTGCTATATATCATACCAGTTTTTTTTTTAAGAATGTACACGTGAATTCATGACGTACATTCATTGTGCAATTAACAACAAAAACAGAAAAAAAACCTGTTTGCTTTAAATTATATTATTACGAGCAAAACATGCTTGACTACATTATACATTGCCAAGTTTAAAAAAAAACCTCGACTTTAGTGTGCCAACCTTTAAAATGTTCACGTGCAAATACAATGTCTCAAGCATGGGTTTTTCTTGCGCAATTGAAACTGTAGTGTATATTCTTGTACTCGTCAAACCTTTACACTGTATATTCTTGCAATCGTCAAACCTTTGCACTGTATATTCTTGTAATCGTCAAACCTTTGCACTGTATATTCTTGTAACCGTCAATGTAATCGTCAAAGTACTAGATAGGTTACTACTTGCGTCAACCGCAAAGTCGGAGCTTTTCCTTCTCGTGTGGTTTAGTATTTCGATTTTCTATCCTATCCCCGAATTTTCGGGTATTTCCCCGAAAATCTATGTGTCACCCCGAAAAAAAAATTGGTTCCCCGAATCCCCGAAAATCACGCTATCACGGTGCCACCCCTAGCAATTTATCACCAGTGACTTTCCCTGCCAAATATTACTTTGCATACCATAATTCTTCACTACTCTCTGGTTCGTTAATTTTCGTCTCTTTTGTTACTTTGCATAAAAACCAGACAGATGCAATATGCAATTGCATTGCAAATATTGCAATATACACAGTTCTTCATATGTTGACAAAAAAAATATCCCCTTTATGAAATGAGTTTAAATAATTTCGAATCCAGTTTCCCAATTACAATTCCTTACATCATTCGTAGTCAAGAATTTCATTTTCAATTTGAATAGAATTATAGAACGTATTCACTACATTCACTACAGTTGGATTTTGAAATTGGTAGAAGAAAGATCGTTTCTACAGCTGAATTGTAAGTTTGCAGAATTTTTTTTCTTTTGCTGTTTTTAGATAAGATTTTCTTAATTTTTAATATTCAATTGTTGAGCGCCTGATAGATTAAAGAAAATACAATCTACTTTCTGACAATATTTACCCCCCCCCCCCTAAAAAAAAACCTATTGAGACAAAATTTAGCTATGGACTAAGCTATGTACAAGGTTGGGGAATTAAAGATTGAAACGGAAGCTACCCCAAAAATATAATTCATAAAATAATTGTACATTCTTGCCTCTAGGGGGGAGGATAGGGGGGCTATCATTTTTAAATGATAATAACTAATATTTTTATTGAAAGCAGGGATGCCAAAAAGATATTTATCTTTTTTATCTAAAGCGGAGATGGAAGAAAATACTATCAAATTCCCTGGTAAACCATAGAAATATTTGGATACATCCAGGGCCTCCCATTTGGACTCGTTCATTGTCTTGGATATTTTGGATTGCTCACAGTCTACTGGCCTAATTTGGCTTTTGTGTTTGCTCCTTTTTAATTAGATTCTTTGGATCTTATTGAATTGCACAGCGAATCTATGACTCAGTTTTCCAATAGTTTGAGGTATATCTGAATAATTTCGACATTTTTGTTGTTGTGTTTGTACCCCTTTACTCATACCCTCAATTTTTTTTTTTCAAGGAACACTAAGCTGTTTAAAATTATTTATCGTGTTTGTTTGAACCATATAGTAACGTAGTTAATTTTTAAGTAAATTAGTTTTTTTTTATTTAAAGCTGAGACGGTATCCTATTAAGGTGGTATCCTACGGGGGGGGGGGGTAGGGAGGTATTACTTTTGAATGATAATATCTCGAAATTTCTTTATTGAAAGCAGGGATGTCAAAAAGTTAATTTTTTTAATTTAAAGCCGAGACGGCAAACCTATTAGGCTTGTATCCAGAGGGGGGAGGGGTTGTGAGCTATCATATTTAAATGATAATACCTCGATTTTTTTTTTGAAACCAGGAATGCCAAAAGGTTAGTTATTTTTTTTTGAAGCAGAGATGTTATTCTATCAAGATGGTATCCAGAGCGGGGGGGATAGGGAGTTATTATATTTAGGTGATAGCACCTTGTTTTTTTTTATTGAAAGCAGGGATGCCAAAAAGCTATTCTTTTAATTTAAAGTAGAGACGGTATCCTATCAAGATGGTACCCAAAGGTGGGGGGCATAGGGAGTTATTATATTTAAGTGATAGTACCTTGTTAGGAAGGTAGTTATTAGTGATAGTATAATGTTAGGAAGACTAAGTCACTAAGGCTAGGAATAAGTGAAGACGAAAAGGTGACGTTGGGTAATGAAAAGATTGATCAGGTGGGCAGCTTCACTTACCTTGGTAGTATTATCAGTAAAGAAGGTGGGAGCAGTGAAGATGTTAAAATTAGAATAGCCAAGGCTCAGGGTATTTTTTCAAAGTTAAAAAAAGTTTGGAAGAATAGGAAGATAAGGCTGCAAACTAAGATAAGAATATTAGATGCTACAGTGATGACAGTGGTCAAATATGGCTCTGAAGCATGGACACTCCGAAAAGCGGATGAAGATTTGCTAAATGTTTTCCAGAGAAATTGCTTAAGGATTGTTCTGGGTACCCGGCTGACTGGGACCGTATTTCAAACAATAGGCTATACGAAAAATGTGGTTCAGTATCGTTCTCTAGGTTTATAATGAAAGAATCGTTGTGTTTGCTAGGGCAAATTGTGTGGATGAAAGATGACATATTGTGAAAGGTTATTCTTTTTGGCCAACCATCTAGGGCTAAACGGAAAGCAGGTCGTCCCCGTCTAGGGTGGGGGACATCATAAAGAAAGATTTAAGGGAAATGGAAACTTCTTGGGAGGGTGTAAAGAGGGAGGCTTTGGATAGATTAGGATGGAGGAGGAGCGTGTTTAGGTGTGTTGCCCTTATGCGGATTGGTTCTGCAGTGAGTTGTTAGTAGTAGTAGTAGTAGTAGATAGTACCTTGATTTTTTTTTATTGAAAGCAGGGATGCCAAAAAGTTATTTTTTTTTAAATTTAAAGCAGAGACGGTATCCTATCAAGGTGGTATCCAGAGGGGGGGGGGTAGGGAATTCTTATATTTAATTGATTATATCTTGATTTTTTATTCAAAGCAGTGATGCCAATAATTTTTTTTTTTTTTCAATCCAACGCAGAGACGGCACCCTATCAAAATGGTTTCCAGAGGGTGGAACTGGGAGTTAGTATATTTAAGTGATATTACCTTGATTTTTTTTTTATTGAAAGCAAGAATGCCGAAAAATCCAGAAGGGGGGGGGGGTAGGGAAATGATAATATCTTGATTTTTTTTATTCAAAGCAGGGATGCCAAAAAGTTAATTATTTTTTTTTAATTCAAAGCAGAGACGGTATCCTATCAAGATGGGCTCCAGAGGGGGGAACAGGGAGTTATTTTATTTGAGGGATATTACCTTGATTTTTTTTTGTCCAGCCCCTATGATAATTTAAAAATTACAAGATTTTAGTGATTTATGCTTGCTGTATTTTTGTTTAATATCATTATTAAAACCCGTTTTTAATACAAGGAAGGCTTTTTAGGAATCTAAAAGAGCGAAAAAAACCATCAATATCAAAGTCGCCCATTTCAACTGTTTTAAAGGTGACAAAACAGATATTGGCAAAGGGCATTATGAAAAAATTAAGCTTCTAAGTTCAAACTTACATTCAAAGTTTTTACCCAGATAACTGACGAATTTTGTGACGATATTTGAAGCTTTGTATGCAGTAATGCTCGATGAAAAAAGAATACTAACCTTGATAATTATTTATGTTAAGAATACATAGCTAATAGATACTTCAACTATTATACAAAGGTTCTGAAACGCCACAGCCATTTCGTTTCTACGAAGTTTCTACTTCTCTTGTTGAATAACAAAGAAGACCAATTTCCAGCCAGCGACTTGTGAAGTTTTGAACTTATGATTAGGCTCGAATCTGTTGTAAATTTAAGCTGTGATTTGAGACAGACTGATGAAAACATTAATGTTTGCTGTCAACATTGATCGCGCCGGCGGCGCGCCGCCGACATCTGACCGGCGGCGAACCGACGACACCTTACCGGTGGCGCGGCGTGGCGCGCTGTTTTTGGCCCCGCCGCCAGTCTTCCCTCATCGGTGCGGCACCGGGGTCTAAATGCCTTATAGAATTTGGTACTGGTGCATTATGCGGGCACCGTTATATACTGTATGTGGAATGTCAAACGGGAAATGCTACAGTCAAACGGGAGAGACAGATACCCGGCACTAAAACAGTTGAATTGATCTAAAATGAATGTTAAAATTACAATTTGGGATTTGTCAAAGACAGAAAAAGAGGCAGTTGAAGTTTTACAGGATAAGGGGTTAAAACATAGAGCCCAAGGATAAAGGGCCCAAGACACAAGAGTGCGAAAATGGACAAACCATGACTTTATACTTGTATGAGAAGCATATTGGACAAAGTCTGAAGGCAGAGATTATTTTTCAGTGATTGTGAAAGACATTACAGCGATCTGGGCGCATAATTATAACTTTAGTGGGGGGGGGGGGCAAAGTTTAGGTAAATTTTTACCAAATCATATTATTGACTTACAAATAAAGTTAATACACCATTCGATGCCTTTTTTTATGCTGATTACGAATATAATAATAATTTCTGTGGGAAATGAATTTTACCCCCCCCCCCCAATATTTGTGAATTCAGGATATATATTTGCACATTGGGGGGGGGGGTTAGGTTAGGTTCGGGGGGGGGGGCTAAAATTAATTTCCGACAAAAATGATTATTATATTCGTAATCAGCATAAAAAAAGGCATCGAATGGTATATTCACTTTAGTTGTTACTCAATAATATGATTTGGTAAAAATTTACCAAAGTTTAAACTTACCTCTCATTTACATCAGAAATAAAATTTACCCCCACCACCCTAATGTGCAAACCTATATACCCTGAACTGGTATATATAGGAGTGGGGGGGGTTAAAATTCATGTCCGACAAAAATAATTATTATATTTGGAAAGGACATAAAAAAAGGCATCGAGTGGTATGTTTACTTTATTTTTAAGTCAATAGGCCTAATATGAACTGCGAAAAATTTACCGCCTAGCCTACCCGATAATATAGGCTAATATTTACTAGGCGTATGCTGCACCTTACCTGACTAGAGCGTTGGCAGCGGCTTCCCTTTTGCAAATAAATGCATGGCACTCCAACACTTTTATTCCAGTTGTTCTTCTCAGTATAGCAGCAAATAAGGGGGGATGTGCAGCATTCGGCATTCGAGCAAAGGCAGAATCTAAGGGCAAGAACCTCGCCTCCTTCTCCCCGTCCATTTCGTCTGCACCACCAGTACCACTAGTCACTCTCACGTATCTAACAGCTGCACAATAGTGTAAAGTCTCAATAGGAAAGAACCTTGTAACACGTTTATGATTCTCATCAACATTTTCAAGGAGTAATCCGTTGCTCCACACGCTTAGCCATGAGTCAATCCCTTTAGCTCCCACGGCTCCTTTTTCGGGGTATAGCTCTCGAAGTGGTTCCTGTATCCCTTGTAATCCATCTTTAGTCATATGAGGTACAGCTGAACCCAAATATAAAACTCGGCACCGGCAAATCGGGGTACATCCCTTCTCCTTAGATACACTTGAAAACTTCCGTCTTGGATCCATTTTATAATTATGTTTCACAAATTAAAATATTTAATCTTCAATAAAACCATTTCAAATTTGACAAAAATCAACAAATTCAGCAGAGCTTATTAACTAACTTCAACCCAAAACTGGCAGCAGGTAACTGAAAACACCTGAGGGAAGGCTGGAAACCTGCAAGCGAGATTGTGATGATAAATTGGTGGACCATGAGCCCGCCCGCATGCCTTCCATCAGGGGCCTCTCACTTTTATCATAATTAGTATGCTAAAATCAAATTAGCCTACCTTCGAATAGGTTTCAATTTAGCTATTGCTTTTCAGGTTGAACAAAAATAGGGTTCAGTTTCTTGGAGTTGTGCCAAAGACCTGATTTTCGCTGCACAATTGGCCGCTGCATAAACTTTAGACTATAGTTTCAATTGAAGCTTATCTGAATGAGTGATATTGTGAAGGTTCCTGAAATAGGGCGTGCTTTAAGTTTTTGGCGCCCCGTGAATGTCCGCGAATTGGTGAATGGCGACATTCGCCGGTGAATGCCCGAAATACTTTTTTTTTTCTACTTGGATTTAGTCAGCGTTGCCAGTCAACTTTTTTCAATTTAATTCATGGTCCGATGATGAAAGCTTAGGTTAGAATAGATTAGGTTTGGTTAAGTGAGGTTTGATTGGGTTTGCTTTGGTTTTAAGCCCATTTCTGATATTTAGAACCACATTTAACCTAATCTAACCTAAACGAACATAATCTAACCAAAATTTAACTTTACCATCATAGCTTGCGCAGGACTGAAAAAGCTGACTCGCAGAGTTAAGTGAATCGAAGCAGAGAAAAAGGAATTTCGGACATTCACCGGTGACTGTCGACATTAACCAGATTTTAGACACGGTAACATATAAATATATATATATATATATATATATATATATATATATATATATATATATATATATATATATATATATATATAGCTTGCAAAAATGTATTTTTCAAAACTATTCAAATTGTTTCAGAAAACGTTGTTTCACTGTCAAATATAAGGACTTGTCCGTATTGAACTGATGTTTGTATGTAAAAGCTAGTTATTCTGAAAAACAAATCTTTCTTGGAAACTCGTGCTCAATTTTTAAGTCAGGAATACAAATTAAAGATTCTATTGTATTTTATCATCGAATTTAAATCTGAGGTTAGTTTAAAGAATAATTTCAGAGAAATACGGTAAAGTACTTTATCGAGAATCTTTACTTTCATTCGATTGCGCTAACTGGTGTTAGGCCTACATGAAAATGTTTAATATTTGATGTTTCGAATTTCTTTGTAATTATTTTTTTTTCTACCATGTAAGACATACTTATAAATATTATTGTTTATAAATATTATTCCTAATTATTGTATTTCTAACATTTCATGAAATGTAATGAAGTGCTGAGAAGTATAAGTTATTTTAATTGGTCGATACAGAACTTATGTTTGGTGGGAGAGTAGCATCATCGAATCTTGGTCTCGACCCCCCCCCCCCGTCCTCAGGATTTTTACCCTTCTGCTCCTGTAATAGAGTAACTATCAACCTTCTCTGGGAGAGCCACGTGCAACTAGACTTGTCCCTGATTGGGCACAGCTTTTAGAGTTCTAAACTGTAGGCCCGTTCTTTTGCACTAAGATCTTACATCTAAGATCTCACATCTTTCTGCAAAGATTTCCGTTCTTTTAACTCACCTTGGTTCTAGATCTTACAGCTCACTGATGTTAGCAAAAAGTGTGAAAGACGCCATCTTTCTGCCATATAGAACAATGATGAGAGAACTTTGATTATATACTCATCATTGTTCTTAGACAGCTGATCAAACAGAATGATGAAAGACGTTTGCAAAAGAACGCTGTAAGATCTTAGTGCTAAGATTTCACTTTTAAGCTCTCTTTGTCAAAAGATTTAATATCTTAGCACAAAGCTGAGTAAAAGAACGGCCCTTATATCAAGGAGGTAAAAAATTCAATAACTGAAAAGTCTACAGTTGTTAAAACTAAGTTGGGCTGAACAGCCTGTAGCTTGTCTCATGTAAATGGAAGTCAGAAATCGTAAATCGTCAAGGAACTCCCTGATGAAAATAGATTTGAAAAATTCAGGGTTAATGTTACGGTGTAGCTTCGTAAGGTATACCAAATGTAGTAGTTACAATAATCATGGTTGCAGCGGCAGCTACAACCTAGTAAAGAGCGAACCACAGCCCATAGTAATCAAAAGTTGAAAACGTGTTTTCTAAAAAACTGTCTTGTGAGAAAAAATCTTCATTTGACACTGAATCAGGGATACTATTGTTTTGGTTATCTTAGAAGTAAAAGTTTATTGCGAAAAGAAATTTATAGTGATTTCGATAAAGAGCCTGAAGCCCCTTAAAATTGCGTCAAATCGAAATAAAAAAGTGCACCATTGGAATCAGCATGGTCGAAAACCTTATTTAGGATAATTACAGTCCTCCACCTTGGACACCAAGGAAAACGACTTTTTTGCATGGGTAGCACTGACGTGTCTCCCTTTTTTTTCTTTTTTTTTCTAGAAGGGCTAGGGGGTGGCCAGAGCATCCTAGAGAGGTGTGTAATAGCTCATTAGAAGTGGAATTAAATTTTTAAGTGGCCTTTTTAAGTGACCAAAAAGATTGTAGGGCAAATAGCCCCCCCCCCTACAACCCCCGCCCCCCAACTAGTCCTAAAATATTCAGAGATAGCCATTTTGTTTGATATAGTTCAAAGGTTCAATATATATGCTTTTAATGATGACATGGCCTTCCATAGTCTCTGGGGAAGGGCTGTATGTGGTATCAAGTGTGTCGATATCGTGCGTATCGGTATCGTGCGTATTGGTATCGCATGTATCGTATCGGAAATATAGGTATCCGCTGTTGTTTTTTTAGCCATTTTCTAGGCTCATTTTTTTTAAAGCATGTCCCGGCAAGGTATAATTATTGCAGCGGCAGCTGCAACCTAGTAAAGAGCGAACCACAGCCCATAGTAACCAAAATTTTAAAAACGCGTTTTGAAAAGAACTGCCTAGTGAAAAAAAAAATTCGCATCTGACACTGACTCAGGAACGTTAACTATTATTCCGATTCGTCTTAAAAGTAAAAGTTTATTGTGAAAAGAAATTTATGTTGACTTCGAAAAAAAGCCTCACATCCCTTGAAAATGGCGTCAGATCAAAATGAAAAGTGTACCATTGGAATCAACATGGTCGAAACCTTGTACAGGGGTGTTAAAGTCCCCCTCCCTTAACGACAAGGAAGATCCCTTTTTTGCATCGGTAGCACTGATAGGCTACCAGAATATCATATAGAGATTTTTAATGGCTCATTCAAAAGCTATTTCTCATATCTACGTGCTTTTTATAAATTCTGCCATCTGAAAGTGCCATATGGCACTAAAATGGCACTTTTTGTGCTATTTCTGAAGGGGTGGCACTAGCAGACTACCAGACTATTGTTGACAGCTCTTTTATAGCTCATATAAAAGATATTGCACATATCAACGTCTTTCATATAAATTCCACCATCATCAAGTTCAAATGGCACTAAAAACGGCACTTTTGGTGTCGTGTCTCAAGTGGAAAAGCTTCAGGATAAAAAAAAATTGATTTCCAACGAAATTTTTTGCTCGAATTCAAACAAATCAAAAAAAAAATCCAATTTTTCTGTTGGAATTGTGACTTGCTTATTTAATTCAAACAAGTCACAAAAAAATCTAATTTTTCTGTTGGAATTGTGACTTGCTTGTTGAATTCCAACAAATTATTGAAATTATTAAGATTTATGTACTTGTCAGTACAAAAAATTTAGCTTTCACCGTAAATAGGCTATATCAATTAGCACGGTGTGAACTTCAACAGTAGTCTGTAGTTTTTTGAATATCATTTTAAATTTGACTATAGGACCATTGAAAGTAATATGTTCAGTATAAGTTCAATTCAAATATTTGCATAGCAGAAAAAGGGGAATGCTAATTGAATTTTGAGTATAAAAAGATAATTATAAAAATAAGGAAATATATTTTTACTTTGAAGTACGTTGAGCTTTCTTGTCTGCAAAATGAACACGCAGAAATTTATGTACAAAAATTATCATTTAACTTTTACAGTCGCTTTTTTTAAATACATTTTTTGTGAGTTTCTGTAGGTAGAAAATTTCTTTAGATGCTACTCTAGCCTTAACAGTACTAACGGTGAAAATATATTACTTTCTGAATTCATTTTTTTCTAATTAAGAACGAAAATCCTTATGTGGGAACAACTTATGTCTTTGCGATGAACGTCATTTTTGTAATGAGACCCAAAAAGCCTTTAAAAAAAATTCTTCCCTGGATTTGGCATAAATTTGCTGCTTACACTGAATAACCAAGTAAGCAAATATATCGAAGAAAAGAAGAAGCCTGTAAGGGAATTTCAGTCCTTTACGTACATGTAAAGGAACCAAGAGCTCCCCCAAAAAAGATAATTTTCTAAAATGGTGGACATTTCAACTGGACTCAGAAATACTACACTTTAATAGCATGAATCTTGCTTAAAAACTCCGGTTTGCTACAGGAATTAAAAAATAGGACGTTAGCCCAACAAGTTTTATCAAACAGTTCATAGTGTTAAACTGTAATTAGGGAGCGACTCAGCTCAATTGTAACCGAAACTCAAAAAGGAAATTTTGATAACAATTGATAAGAATAGCGTTTTATACAGATTGCAAATATATAAATTTCATTCCGTTTAATATCTACCCACCAAAGGCTCCAAGCCTCAGTAGAAAGAAGAATTTTGATGGATTAAGCGATTTTGAAAACAGGGAGCCGTATTTTCGAAGAAGGGAGAAACACCCCAAAAAGTCAAAAAATCTTAATGTAGATTATACTATCAGATTCAGCGTATCAGATAATTTGATTGTGGGGATTATGATCCCCTTCCTGCACAAACGTGGAAATTATGTTTTTATCAGAAGACTGATTATGGCTGTTTTTCTTTTGGTTGTTTTTTTGTTCTAGTATCCTTTTTAAGAGACCGTAAAGATTGTAGGGCAACTAAACCTCCTCCCAAGACCTATTTTATCTCTTATTTTGTTTTCGAATGTTATGATTTGAGATCAATTTGACAAAAAAAAAAAAAAAATCATCTCCTTCAACTACCTACAAACGTATAATATTGGAATATAACATTGCCTTTTCATAGGAAAAGGCACTTGTTTCATTTAAAAAAATTGGGGAAAGAATCGAAAGTGCAGTTTGGGGGAAGGTGCTATCAAGCCCAATTTATAAAAAGTGATTAAGTATAAATAAAAGCTTTTAAATGAGCCCTTAAACAGCTTTCTTTTGTTACAGTAGCCTTGTAGTTTCTGCTAGTCAGTAGGTGGTTTATAAAGCCCTGTCTTCATTATGGCTTTTTCAGGCGAAGTTGGCCGAGTAAAAACAGCCTTTTGCTCATCAGAAAACAAACGTTCCTGAAAAAAATGCATCGTTTTGTGAAGTATGGATAATCAACTTTATGTTATAGACTAAAAGTTTTCTTAGCTGTCAAGGTTGTTTGCAGTATTTTGTAGAGCTGTCTTATCTCCCCTAGATCGGTGATAATTAGAAATAATATTAAAAATAAGTTTTCAACTGAAACTAAAAAGTAAAACTAAAAATTAAAACGAGCATACATTATTCCGTATAAATAAAAAAGATCACGGCAGCGTTGTTTCTGCATTAAATTTTAACAAAAAACGAACAAAGATTAATTTAAAAAAAACAAGTTCTTCCAAGGGAAGTAAAGAGCGAAGTTCAGACTTAAAACGGACAAAAATTATTACTTCACAGCATATTTAATATATATTAATATAACTAGTACAAATAAGCCAACTAATTATGTTTTCCTAGGCTTTTATGATTATACAAAACTAGCGCTTTACTGAAAACACAAAATAATATAGGAGTTTTGGTGCAGTAAAAGCAAACCAATTAAGGACAATTTTTATAGAATCAAAGTATTATCAATCCCTTTAAGGATCAATCCTTTTTAAGATAAAACAACAATCAATTTTACGGTTTTCTTTATTTTTTTAAGTTTAATTTGGTATCAGTCCTACATAATGGCTCAGTTCAATGACTGGCTCTCGTTTTGATTCTTAAAACCACATGTCATAATTAATTTCTACATAAATTCAAAGTAATGTCATCTTGATATAATTAGGACTATTGACCAGCTTTAGAATTTGTGTTATAGCTTTGAAATTCACTCATGTTTTCAGAGAAATAATCAGATTTCCACAGTTCATATTATGTCTTATTTTAGCTTCATTTTAAGTCGTACTAAAGCATATTTCTTGCAATTTAAGATTGTATATTCCCACTATTGGTGTTATAGCTGGTGAGAGCAAAATGCTGCTTGATAAATCAATCAAATATTTCTGTATGCTGTTCAATTACTTCGCGGTTGTTAAAAAATATTTAGTTTTACGCTTATGTTTTTAAGATAATTTTAATTGTATACTGAAAGTTCCTAATGTCACAACTGGTGTAAGACTATGAAAAGCTTCATAGATTCGTTTAGTGTTGTCAGGCTACATACTCACTTTTTACTCTTAAATCAATAATCCTGTTTTATATAATTGACTTTTGTGTTTTCAGTAAAGTGCTAGTTTTGCATAATCATAAAAGCATAGGGAAACATAATTAATTGGTTAATTTGTACTAGTTATATTAATATATATTAAATATGCTGTGAAGCAATAATTTTTGTCCGTTTTAAGTTTCAAGTTTGCTCTTTACTTCCCTTGGAAAAACTTTGTTTTTTTAAATTAAGATCAATCAAGAGGAGACATCAAGCGAGTACTCCATTGACTTGAATTACAGATAAATAGAGACTTTATCCATAATTTGTTGTGACTCAAATATCTTTTCATTCGTTATGCTGGCTTAAATTTTCATAGGCAGCGCAATAGTGCTGCCTAGGTAAAGAACGATGTTGGCACAATGTATTATTATTATTTTGTTTTTGTTCTAGACCAGGACACTTCGTATCGAATGAGTTGTAGATACTTCGATAAGGGCTCATTCAATTGGAAATTGGAAGTTATCAAAAGTGATTGGTGGGCAACCATCCTCCCCCCGCTCAAGCCCATCATATCCCCAATCACATCCAATCAAAATTTTGAGATAGCAATTTTGTACAACGTAGTTTAAAACGCCGAAAAATATACCTTTGAGGATGTGACCCCCCCCCCTCCACATCCTTCAGTACAAGGGTTGTAAGTTATTCCCTGGGGGCTTATAAGGTTTTTATAGAAAGGATGGTCGTATATACTTCAGAGGGTACTCATTGGATTGGTAATCAAATTTTCTAGCGCCATTTTTTCAGAGTAAAAGTGATCAGAGGGAAGCTACCCCCCCCCCCATGATCTTTACACTGTTCAAAACAGTCCAAAGAACATATAACAAGGCTTTTCAGGTTGATACAAACTACCAGAGCTTTACGGCGAGGGTTATAAGTTATGCCCTGGGACCATTTAAGGTTTTTATGGAAGGGATGGTTGTTTAACTTTAGAGGAAGCTCATTTGGGTGAAAATTAGAAGTTATAGTTCTCTTTTAATAGTCAAAACTGATGGAGGGTAACAAGCCCCCCCCCTGACAATCCACCTTTTCACCGAACGCCATATGATTGACTGATTGAAATTGTGAGACAGCGATTTTGTTAAAAATAGTCCAAAGAACATATAAATTACAATGCCTCTAGGGTTAATACCCCCCCCCAGCACCATGGGGATAGGGTTGTAAGTTATGCCCTGGGGGCATTTAAGGTTTGTTATGAAATGGGCGGCTATATAAATTTCAGATGGGGCTCATTTGATTTGAAATTTGAAGTTATAGTGCCCTTTTTAAGAATCAAAAGTGATTTGAGAGCAACCAGCCCCCCCTTCCCCCACAAACACAGACCTGTCATTTCACCAAACACCTCCAATCAAAACTTGGAGATATCAATTTTGTTCATCGTAGCTGAAGGGTCCTGAAATTAGGTATGTGAGGATGACACCCCCCCCAGAGCTCTCAGGGCAAGGGTTGTAAGTTATACCCTGGGGCATATAAGGTTTTTTTTTATAGAAAAGGTGGTCGTACATGCTTTGGAAGGGACTCATTGGATTGGTAATCAGAAGTTCTAGTGCCATTTTTAAGAGTTAAAGTGATCAGAGGGCAGCTAACCCCCACATACGTCGTGTTTTCCCGAGATGCATCCAATAAAAATTTTGAGAGAGTCTTTTGATCCAAAATAGTCCAAAGAACATGTAACAGGGCTTTTGTGGTTGATACATACCGCCAGAGCCGGGGGGTAATGGTTGTAAGTTATGCCCCTGGAGCATTTATGGTTCGTATGGAAGGGATGGTTGTTCAAACTTTAGAGGTAGCTCATTTGGTAGGAATTGGAAGTTCTAGGTCTCTTGTAAGAGTCAAAAGTGATGGAGGTCAACTAGCCCCTACCCCAACAATACCCATCTTTTCATGAGACGCATCTGGTTGAAATTGTGCGATGTCAATTTTGTTTGAAATAGTCCAAAGATCAGGTAACAAGGCTTTTGGGGTTGATACAAACCACCAGAGTCCTGGGGCAAGGGGTTCAAGTTATGTCCTGGGGGCATATAAGGTCCTTATGGAATGGGCGGTCGTAAAATATTCAGATGGGTCTCATTTAATTTGAAATTTGAAGTTATAGTGCCTTTTTTAAGAGTCAAAGTGATTTGAGGGCAACTACTCCCCCCCCCCTTAAACCCCATCATTTCCCAAAACAAACATCCCAACAAAGCTTTGAGACGTCAATTTTTTCCAGCATTGTTGAAAGGTTCAGTAATTATGCGTTTGGAGAAGTCACCCCCCCCCCTCTTGAGCCCTCAGGATAAGAGCTGTAAGTTTGGCAATTTGTTCATTGTTTACACATAGTATATGTTATTGAGAAAAGGTACGCATGTTCGACTTCTACTTTCCCAAAATACGATGGGCATTACGATGAGTCTTTCAGGAAATATTGAGAGAACTAAATAATATATTGTTGAACTAAATCAAAACACGTTATGTGTATATGGGTTGTCAAAAGGGTGTAACTCAGGAATGACTGAATTGAAACTTTCAGGAAATGATAAGCGAGATGATCAATTGACCAAAAAAGCCATATTTGCACGCTACTGCTACTACGACTACTGCTACTTCTACTGCTACCGCAATTACTATTACTACTACAACTACTACCGCTAAAACTACTACACGGTAAAAAATCCATTCGTACTTTTACGCTAAATTATGGTGCAGCAAGTGGGCCTTATGCTTAGCAAGTGGGACATATTTATTTGCAAAATATGTCCCTTTTATGTCCCAAATTTCTAAAATATGTCCCTTTTTTGCCCTATTATGCCATTGTGCCCCGGCACATAGAAATGTGTCCTTTGGACATAAAATATGTCCAGTTGACAACCTTGCTGACAGTACTTGAAGACAACTTTTGGAGTAACATCGTATATTACTACAGTAACATTTTACTACAGGCCAACAAAAGTCGTTGTTTTTCGGCCATTTACGACCGTTTATAGCACCACTCTAAAATTGATCCCAAGTGGCGATTTTAATACAAATCAGGGGCTAAAATCGCATTTTAACCTTGTATTCTTACAGAATATTACCCAAAAGCAGTTACTGGGACCTGATTTTCCCTTTAATAGCTTGCATACAAATCCCCCTTTTCCCTTTTATGAAGATCTCGATAGAGGGGAGGATCGTTCCTGTAGCCCTCCCCTAATATACGCTACCACCTATAAACAATACAGGAAAAAGAATCTTTTAAATTGAGACTGACTAAAGAAGTGACTTTGGGGTTTATGGTCTCGTCTAACATATACTGGAGATTTTAATGTTGAAACAATATTTTAATTTCCAAAATGCCTTTAAAGGATACTCCAGTCACCTTGTAAGGTCGAGTTCGATATATCCCCACAAATGGCACAATAGAGACCATGTCTTTCACTATGTTGTAAATCAACTTAAACATCTAGATAACGGTATCTTTTATTTTTAAAACTTGAACTGGCTTTATAAACTTTGAGTTACCTGAGGTTCCAACTACTCTATACTACAAAAGCTATACATAAAAAAATAATTAAAAATAAGACCTTAAACATCATTATCTGAATCAAAAGCCATGGCGGCACTGGCAGTGGGGGATTTTCTGTACCCTTTTCCAGTATTTTGCCGGCTAGGGTGTGTCACCATGCTCATGGGGGGTTTCCAGTCCTTGATACCGACTCCTTTAGCACCCAGAACAGCAGTAAGAGTAGCAAAGCCGAGTTTATTTCTCAACTTTGTTTTGTTTAAATTAACAGTTGAAAAATCCCTCTCGGCACAAGCAGAAGAATATGCTAGGAGAAGGATTTTCATCATGAACTCACCCAGGAATGGAAAACTTTTGAATTGAGGACCATCACATCGTTCTAGTCCTTTAAACCAGAAATAAACTGGGTCAGAATCTGCACATTTCTTGAGATCAGCGCAAAATGGCAGCCTTTTTCATGATACAAACGATTAAGGTCAGTAATAAATGGTAGGATATATGCGAGGAAAGCAAAATAAGCTTTGAATATAGGGAACAGCAATTTTTCAAGTATAGCTGTGGCCTGCTTGTTCCCTTCTTTAAAGCTTTCACTCCGAAAAAAAAAGTATCAAACAATGCTATTGTTCGAGATAACACATAATAACTGGAAGTCGGGAAAGCCACCTAGTTGTGACATGGCGCAGGATATTGTGTTTGTCAAGCTCCATGAACTTTTGCATTTCGACAAAATCACCAGCCCTTTTGGGGCTTCTGCCAATGTAATTGTAGAGGTCTTGACAGAATTCTTCTATGTCTGTATTTAGCTTATGACTTGCTGCACTGGCACACAAATGGATGAAGTGGCATGTACACCCAAGAACAAATAGGTTTGTTAATTTCAGCAAAAGCTTTGCTTGCACACCACCTTGTACTCCCATCATCACATATGCATTATCTGATGCAAAACCAATCAGATTCTGCTTTGTATATATATTTATTTCGAATTACTGACATCAGTACTTTCGTCAATGATTACCGAAAAACAGTTCTTTCTCATCAGATTGCACAAGTCCACATAACCTACTTCTCTAATTATTTTGTTAATGACATGTGTAGGTTTGTGTGATCACACTGAACACCCTTTGCAATATCCGAGTCAGGAAATGCTCTTTTTAAGGTTTCTGGAAGCTCTTTAATAATATTGATTGGCAAGTTATGCCTTGCCAGAAATCCACTTAAAATCAGTTCGGCCTGCCTGATTTTCTGACTTCTTAGAAGTATGTCATTCGTTTCTGTACTATTTATTGAGAGTACCACTGTACCACGGGAGCAGTATTAAGTGTTGCAGACACCTTTTTTAAATGAGTAGGATTGCTCAGGTGGCGCCTGATATGAAAACTAATACCTGATAAGTCGGTATTACACAGAATACAGAAAGGCTGCTCTGTGTGCCCTTTGCTGATGTAATGTTTACCCTCAAGGTCAATATTCCAATTTGATGTAAGTTTTCTTTTGTCATTCTGCTTCCTTGTAGTAGCTTCCTTAGCTTCAGCAGCCGTTCCAACGTGTTATTCTGCTTAATCAGTAACTGAAGGCGTTTCGTCATCTTCTAAACTGTTGCTACAGCTAGCAACAACAGTTGAGGTGTCTGACTGAATTTCCTCTTCCCTTGCTACAGCAGTGCTCGCAGACTATACAAATATCGAGCCTTCCAATCACTTTCGAATATTAAAAAAGGGCACTAGCCCTTTCAATTTCCAATCGAATGAGCCCTTTTTGAGTTTCTACGACAACGCTTTCTATAAACACCTTATATGCCCCCACGGCATAAATTTCAACCCTTGCCCTGAGGGCTGTGAGGGGATTGTCATCCTCAAAGGTCTAATTTCCAAAACTTTCCACTACGTTAGACAAAGTGGCTATCTCAAAATTTTGATAGGCTGTGTTTGGGGAAATGGTGGGCGTGAGAGAGGCGTTAGTTGCTCTTTAATCACTTTCAACTAGTAAAAAAGGCACTAGCCTTTTCAATTTCCAATTGAATGAGCCCTTTTAAAGTTTCTAAGACAACGCTTTCAATAAAAACCTTATATGCCCCCAGGGTATAACTTACAACCCTTTCCCTGAGGGCTGGGGGGGGGGGGTGTCATCCTCAAAGACCTCAAGAACTTTCAACTACGTTGAAGAAAATTTCTATCTCAAAATTTTTGATTGGATGTGTTTGGGGAAATGATGGGCGTGAGAGGGGATTATTTGCCCTCCAATCACTTCCGACTATTAAAAAGGGCACTAGCTGTTTCAATTTCAAATCGAATGATTCCTTTTTTGAAGTTTCTACGACAACACTTTCTATAAGAGAAAACCTTATATCCCCCCAGGGCATAACTTACAACCCTTGCCCTGAGGGCTGTGAGGGGAGTGTCATCATCAAAAACATAATTTCCAGACTTTTAAACTACGTCAAACAAAATGGCTATCTAAAATTTTTGATTGGATGTGTTTGGGGAAATGGTGGGAGTGAGAGGGGTGTTAGTTATACTCCAATCACTTTCCACTATTAAAAAGGGCACAAGCCTTTCTAATATCCAATCAAATGAGCCCTTTTTGAAGTTTCTGCAAAATCACTATCTATAAAAACCTTATATGCCCCAAGGGCATAACTTACAACCCTTGCCCGACGGCTTTCAGGGGGTTATCATCCTCAAAGACTTAATTTCTAAAACTTTTAACTATGTTAAAAAAAAATGGCTATCTCAAAATTTTGACTGGATGTGTTTGGATAAATGGTGGCCATGGAAGGGGTTTTGGTTCCCTTCAAATTACTTTCGAATATTAAAAAGGGCACTAGCCATTTCAATTTCCAATCAAATGAGCCCTTTTTGAAGTTCCTACGACAACGCTTTCTATAAAAAAAAATTATATGCCTCCATGACATAACTTACAACCTTTCCCCTGGGGGCTGTGGGGGGTTGTCATCCTCAAAGATCTAATTTTCAGAACTTTCAACTACGTTGAACAAAATGGCTATCTCAAAATTTTGATTGGATGTGTTTGGGGAAAGGGTGGGCGTGAGAAAGAGTGGTTAGTTGCCCTCCAGTCCCTTTCGACTATTAAAAAGGGCACTAGCCCTTTGAATTTCCAATCGAACGAGCCGTTTTTGAAGTTTCTACGACAACACTTTCTATGAAAACCTTATATGTCCCCATTGCATAATTTATATCCGTTGCCCTGAGGGCTGTGGGGGAGTGTCCTCCTCAAAAACATAATTTCTATCCGGAAATCAACTATACTGAACAAAATGGCTACCTCAAATTTTGATTGGATGTGTTTGGGTAAAAGGTGGGCTTGGAAGGTGTGTTAGTTGCCTTCCAATCAAATTTGGCTATTAAAAAGGGCACAAGCCACTCCAAATTCCAATCGAATGAGTCCTTTTTGAAGTTTCTACGACAACTCCTTCGATACGAAGTGCCCTGGTCTAAGACCAAGAAACCAAAAAAACAAAAAACCACAGTATTGTTGGCACAATATTGTGCCAACATCGTTCTTTACTTAGGCAGCGCTATTGCGCTGCCTATGATAATTTCTGTTCGTTTTAAGTTTTAATGTTGCTCCTTACTTTCAGTTGAAAAACTTTTTATTTTTATTTAATCACTGATACAGGTACAGCCCAATACTTACAGGAGTTTGCAACTTGCCTGAAATAGGACACCTTCCCTGTTGCAGAATCTGAGTAAACAAACACAGTCGGAAACCATATGTCAACTGATTCAGAAGAGAAGAGGCACTCAAGTTCACAGGATTTACCTAACACAGTGGTCAGCAGGCAGAGTACCCATCTTCTGCCAATTCTTTCATAAGAAATGTCAATGTGTTTAGTTCGGCTTTGAAAACTATATATATATATATATATATATATATATATATATATATATATATATATAATATATATATATATATATATATATATATATATATATATTAATCGCCTTATTTTAAATTTCTACTTACTTTTTTTAATTTTTCTTAGCAGGCTCCTTTTTCCTTAATAAAAACTTTCAAACTGAGAAGATTCACCTTGGGTGATTGGCTTTTGTTTTTATTCCACTAGATTCCCAACCATCACGAATCCAAGCATCATTATACTTTCATTTTTAGTCTTTCATTTTCAATCGGTAAGACTTGATACATAGAAAGATGTTTTTATCGACATTTAGACGCTGGAAGTGAAGTGTCTGTTTACGAAAAAAGGAAAATAGGTGACTGCTTTTTTGTCTCTTATCTTGACCATGCCGAATAGATCAGGGTGAAATAAAATTATTTGTAGATGAAAGAATACATGCATTGGCACAAAAATACTAAATTGTACCACATTGCACCATAATTTTTTTTAAATGTACCGTATTTTGTGGGATTGTACTAAATTGTACCAGTAGAGGTGAAATGCTGGGATGCCAAATGGACACTTTTAGTGGCTTTTGGACACTTTTTCACTCTGAGGGACACCGGGACACTATTGGGTCAAAAAAGGCAGCTTTTTGAATAAAAGGACACTTTTTGGACATTTTTCCAAATCAAAACCAAATGTCTGAATTTTCTTCTTTTTTTTAACTGCTTTTATTTTGTACTTTACTTTTAAGCTTTGAAAACGGCTTGGAGATTTTTCTTAGATGTTTTTACGCCCTCCGCGAACACCATCTATCAACCGAACAAGAATAAGACCTAAAGTCTTAACCAATGTGATATGCTAGAACTATTGAATCCATCTTTTTCTTCTATCTTACGGTTGACGTTTGTCATCAAGTCGGTCAAATTCAAGGACCCACCTACTGCTGGTGGCAAAGTCACCAAGGCCGCTGAAAAGGCTAGAAAGAAGAAGTGAATGGCCATTCCCTGCTGATGGCACGTTCCGCGTAAATCCCTGTCGCGTGTAGCCGTGTGCATATGGCTATTACTACACTGCTGCCATAGAAAGAAAGGACTTTCACAGAAAAGCTGTGTTGCAGCTCAGTTGTATTTATAGCCACTAGCGAATGTTTCTTTTTTATATCCTACACTTTCAGCTATGATTTTTTGTTAAACACTGGTCGCCAGTTTCAAACGAGTATAACTCAAGCGAATTTATTTCAATCGGCCTTATCTTCTCACTTTTTTTGTTCTCGAAAATGTAATTTTTGCTCAATGCTACTTCTAAATGTTCAGAAAACGGCAAGATAGAGGAATTGTTAAACGATTTTAACCACTTGACCAACCAGTTGACTGAGTGGTTAAGGAGATCGACGTATTTTGTTTAACTTTAAAACCATGCAGGTCAAAATATAAATTTCGTTACTACAGCTGTTCGTACTTTGTCGCACCTAAAGATCATTAATAGCTACAAAAGATCAACGACTCGTATCTCTTTCGCATAATTTATGAAAATGCCAAACTGAAAATGAATCTCTATGATTAGGTCTTTACTTTTCGACTAAGATAGGTAGCGGTATCGATAATCGATGTAAAATTTCGCTCTGTTGACTTTCTCATGACAATGTTTTTATGCCATCTCTTCAGACTGAACTAGCATTTAACTTAATCTATTGGTAACTTTAATGTCAAAGCTGGAAGCACCCCCAAAGATCATGTAGGTAACAGGACGCGAGGTAGCACAACTAAATAGAACGGATTTCTCAAAGTATTCGGTACTTTTTTCCCAGGTTTTAAAAATTCACAGAGGCAACCTTGTATACCGGCTAACTTTCTGGAGGGACACTGAAACTGTCCATTTTTGGCTGATTTGGACACCTTTGTCCCAGAAAGTTTTGGCAACCCTAGTAAAATGTACCCAAATGGTACAATTTTACCACGGTTGGCATCACTGCTCGTAAGCCTTGAAAGAAATGAAAGCTTGAATTAGGTTTTAGCTGCAATTAGGATCAATATTATATTTCAAGTTTTCCAGGTTCAAAGTTTTTATGGGATAAATGATAATACCAGGGTTGCAACCGTTGGTGATTTATCACGAAATTTGGTAATTTTTTGGTGATCTGGTGATTTTACCTGAAAATTTGGTGATTTAGTCATAAGATTTGGTGATTTTACTATGGTTGTGTCCCAGCTTTTGAATACAGTGCGGCAAATGCTACTGTAAATGCTATTCAACAAAAATTCGCTATGTCGGTGCATAGCGAATTTATTGCATATCAAAATAGCCGATCAGAGGAGATGACCATAAAACCTGCCATCTATATTAACAAAGGTGAGAATTTAAGGAAAATATAATAGAGAACAGTCACAGCACCCACGACACACAACTCGTTTTTAAGTTTGTTGCAGGTCCAGAAAATATATTGTATTATTTATATTTTAGCCTATATTCAAATCCTAACGACTAAATAGGTTGGTTATAAACCTATTTCTAGTCTTCAACTACTATAATAAGCAGAGATAAGCTATACACTAGATGAGGTATAATTCCATCTGAAATGCTTTTCACTATCTTGGAAAAAGTTACGCTAGGAGAGTCAAACTTTCAGGAATTAACTCAAAAACCTAAATTATGCCCTGGAGAGGTGCCTTTTAGCTCACATTTTAAGGCCATTACTGCATTATTTGTCTGGAAATTCAGATTAGTCTGGTTTAAAAGAAGTTGGTTTTCACAATCCTTGATGCATTTAGAAGGCCCAGACTTCTGATCGAAAATAGGAATACTGATTCCAAACACCAAATCTAAAGTACTTGTTGACCGTAGAGTAGATGAGAAGTTAACTGAACCTCAGAAAATTATAAAAATACCCTAACGCTAAACAAAGAGTTAGTCAGGTTAAGAGAAAACTGTTCAAAAAACTAGTAAAGCATTCTATCCCAGTCCCGTTTATTGTCAGATACTAGAGAAAATTTCTGGATAAGAAAGTGATTTCAGCATTGATAGTGTTAATGATATTAACTCTTTTGAAGAGTCAGATGGATCGTTTAAAGCTCCCCCAGGGAAAAAACTGCCACTGACAAGCAAAGCAAGACATATAGCGAGGACACTAATTGCAGTGAAAGTTAAAAATTAAATTAAGCAGTCAGAAAAAAAGGAAAAGACAAAGCTTCCGTTCACCTTATGACATCAGCAAGGACAAATAAAACTGCAATAATAAAAAATTTAACTTGAAGAACACGTGAATACGAGATAGTTGCAGTATTGAAATTGACCAAGATCTCAATCAACATTGATGAATCAACAGACAGAAGAGTAACATTGTTTCTTGTGATAATTGCTCACTATAATTCTCTGGAAGAGCAGAAACCTGTAGAACATTTTTTTTCAATGTCAGTTGTTTCTGATACAACTGCTAAAGGGTTGAAGAGCTTAATTGGAGATAAATTCAGAAAAATAAAAAAAAATACCACTGACAAACATTGTTACCTTTACTTTGGATAATACAAGTATCATGCTCCAAAAATGCCTTAGCAAAGTTTTGAAGAAGGACTTTCCATGGCTTGCCACTGTCGGTTGTATCTGCTATTCGTTTACCCTTTGCTCAGCTGATTCCTGTGATGTCCTAGACCCGTGTGTTTTGCTGTTCAGTCATGACATTTTTTTAGTTTTATCGAGTTTAGCCCAACATGGTAAAATAAAATTTGGACAGCGCCAAACATTTTCTGATATAGCTAAGCGCTTTCTGATTTACCCTGGCAGAACGAGATGGCTGGCGATAGAAAGTGTGGCTTAACGTCTTCTAGAGCAATATGGGACATTTTCAGCAGAGTAATATGGGTTCCTCATTCGTTAATTTCGTTTTTTAATATAAAAAAGACCAGAAAGATTTTGAAAGAGTATGTGTCGAAAGTTATAATTATCTAATATTTTGTTATTTTGTTGTCCCTCTATTTTAAAGCCGAAACAGATTTTCTGGGGGAAAAAAAATGATGAAATGTAGGAATGATAGCTCTCCACAAGTTTCGCCTGAATGTATACCATTTTTTTTTATTTGGGATTTTTGTTCCATTTTACTTTTAAGCAGTAATACAGCTACTTGTTAGTTATTGGAAAGAAAACAAAAAGCCTGCAATTATCACCTAATACCCTGTAGTAAGTGGAAATACAAGCTAAAAATTTGGACTGTATTTGATGCCAAAGGCAAAAATTTTGTGAATTCCATTCTTTTTTTTGGTGCTTCGGTGAAAAACAGTCTAAAATCCACTGCAGGCAAGTACATTTTTTTAAAACTAATTTTCTATTTGTCTTTAAAGTCTAAGAATCTGCAATATCTGGAAATGAACACAAAAAATAAAAACTGTAATTAATTCTTTGAACAAAATCTATATGAATGTGGCATTTAAAATCTCTTGGCATGGAAAACGCTTTTCTTTGTTCTGAAGACTAGTAGAGACTGGTAGCACATATAAATTCACCTAAATATGTAAATACCAGTACCAAGCCTAAATTCACCTAAAAATAGGCATGAATATGCATCGGTATAATACAAAAATGCTTATGTATGAAAATTACTTAAAAGATATGGACCTATTTGGCACACTAAAATGCTTCACAGCCAATTGGCCTTTTGATGATTTTTTGGCGATTAATTTTAAAAGAAAATGGTGATTATTTATTGCGTTCTGTGGAAACCCTAAATGCTAGATTAATTATACCTACTTTTAAGAACATAAAGGTACTTATTAAGAAGTGTATGATGCTGTGAAAGTCCAAAACACCTTTTTGTCTCCTTGTATTTAGTCAGGCTTGCCAGCCAATTCTTTCAGTCCAATGGAAGGTTTGATGATGACGACTTAAATTTTAACCCATTTCCGATATATAACCTAACTTTCACCATCATAGTTTGCATAAGAGTGAAAAAGCTGACTCGCAAAGCTAATGAATGCGTTTATTAGTCCACCTTCACAAACAAATAAATTAAACAACACTTTCGTGCTGGAGAAAACCTATCAAGGTTTGCAGTCGCGCGAAAGTCCACGTAACTACTTACCTATTACATGAACTATTTACTTAAATTTTAACTATTTAATTAATACTATTATAAATAAAACAAAAATAAATAAACTATAACCTATATATATGAAAAAAAGATAAATAAATAAGTAACTGAATTAAAAACAATAATAGATAAATAGATATAAAAGAAAAAAATAATAACAAATCCAGTTTCCATCACTCTTCAATACTCAACTCACCCTCCCCCACCCTGCCCTCCCAACCCCACCTTAGCCCCTTCCCACCATTACCTCGCCATAATAAAATTCAACAAATCCCCCCCCCCGAAAAAAATATCTTTTTAAAGTGAGGTACGTGTTCCGCTGCCCTAGTGCTCAATGGTAGCTCATTCCATACAGATGGACCCAGCTGTTTCATTGAAAATGAAGACTTGATACCACGTCGCAAATCAACAACTATATTATCACTTTGCCTAGTTCCATAATTACGCAGCTCACTCTTAATTTTGTAAAAACTTTTAAAAACATCAGGGAAAGGAATTTCGGAAATTCACCGATGAATGTCAACATTAGCCAGATTTTTGACATTCACGGTATCATGTATATCTAACAGCTGGTGCAGGGTTCCCACTCCAACGAAACTAACGGTGCTACTCAGAGTCTCTAAAAAGTACTACCTTCCAAAAACTTTTCCGCTTGTTGTGCTTCGCGGAGCACATCTTATTTGAAAACCATAGTTTCTCTTTAGCTTATCATATATGCCAGAGTTAACTTTTTCTTTCTCTATAGCTAGTTCTCCTCAACTGACTTCTGATATGATAGAAAAGGCAACTTATATGGGATGCAACTATTAGAAAAATTGTCCTATCTCTGGATGCTCACTTTCAACGGCCCATGATTGTCTAGTGCCTTCAAACTATCCATTTTTAAAGTACTCCATTTTTGTAGTAATTTCACTACAAAAACTAATGTCACGTTTGAGCCTAAGGATTTCGAAGTCCGTCTAACCATTTGTAGATTTAAAAAAAACATTAGTAAAAACTTTCTTTCTACACGTTTAGTAAAATAAGAAATATATACTGAACATACTTGACTTTCGCTCAGTAATATTCAAACAAATTTAGGAAAGTCACTAAATTTGGTCATAAAATTGTTCTTTTTCTTTAGTAAGATTGTAAATTTTTATTGCAGAAATGCTAACTCTGTAGTGAAATTAATAATTTTGATAGTAAATTTTCCAAATTACATTATGAAGACACCAGCGAAATCGTTATGGAAATCTGTAATTTACTCAAATTTGAATATCTTTTTGAAAGTCATTTCCAAAAGAGATTTAATTTTAAAGTGACAAATACTTGTTTCTCTCAGATTACTTATAGACAATATTCCAGTGCGAGAACTATTGAAACTTTCATCTGAAAGTCTCTAGGCTTTCATCTAAAGGTCATCTGATATTTGATATTTTTACAAACCATTTGTAAATCTAATAAAAATTAACGAAAACTTCCTTCATGCAAATTTAGTAAGATATTTGCATGAATGCAAATTTTTTGCTAAAATTGCCTATTCTTACAGCAAAACCACTAATTCTATGGTAAAAGCACTAATCTTCACAGCAAAAATTTCTAATTTTCAAACATTTTGTGGTAACGAACTGTAAATAAGGGGCGATTCGGCTAAATAGTAACAGAAACTCTAAAAAATAGAATTTCGAAAAAAAAGATACATAAAAAATTAAATTTTGAGGCTTATTAAAAATTAATGTTATCCATCAATAGTTAAGAGCCTGAGAAAATTTGCTCAATTTTTGAAGGGGGGGGGGGACATCACGAAAACATCAAGTGATTCTAATGAAGAGCAAATGAACAAAATTTAATTTTTCGCCCATTTTATGCTGTAGAAGAAGAAAAGCTTTGTCATTGCAAAGCTTTTATATTTTGATTATCATATGATACAAATAATTGCTTAGACCACACTACCTTTCCATTTATGAAACATTATATATTGGCAAACAAATTTCTCTATTTTCAAAAGATTTAAATTCTTGAATAATTCCTTTTCCAAACTTTGACATTAATAACACACATAATACTGTTGTATTTAATAGCATTTCAGTTGGCTGGAAGCAAGGCAAAGCTACCAATTTTATTTATTTCTAGGAAGTCTCATTCTTACACCTAAAAATAAATTAATAATATTTGATCATGACAGAATATTTTGGAATTATATCAAAAAAAGCTTTTTAAGGGGGAGGGGGCGACCACGGAGGATTATTTTAGAATGTAGTTTTATTGGGTTTTTTGTATATAGGGGGTGAGGACTCTCCTTTTCTAGAGTCCTTTACAAAACAGACTTTCTTTTCAGACTTAAAGATATTAAGAAATGATTATATTTCCATTAAAAAAAAAAATCTTAATGAAGCAAAATCAGAAGGGTCTCCCTAGAAATTGCGTCTGAAAAGACTTTATAAAAATGGAAGAAAGGTTGGTATTTATTATCTTCGATCAAACTTTTTTCTCCTGTTCTTTTGATTATCCAGAACCAAATATATGGAACGCCAAAAACCAGTGGATTAAAGAACATTTAAAATTCTTTTTCTATTAAATAAAAAAAGTTTTTTTTTAATTAAAAGTAAGGAGCAACATTAAAACATAAAACGAACAGAAATCAAGCATGGTCGAACAGGGTAAAGCATAGCATATATTAAATACGTAGCCTAACCTAACCTAGGTACCTTTTTTTGCTCCTTCAACCTCAAAAAACTAAAGTTTAAATCTTTGTCACGGAGTGAGCAACACCTCACATGCAGAGAAAACCTTTTTTCAATTAAGCATCTCGGTCTTTCTTGATGCAATTTTTCTCGTGTGACTACTGGATTCTTAACAAGTACCATAATTTCTGTTCGTTTTACGTTTTAATGTTGCTCCTTACTTTTAGTCGAAGACACTTATTTTTTCAATTCAATTTCCGGTAATTTTTCAAAAATGCCGGGAATCCCGCCTCTCTCTGTTTTAGAAACTCTCCCCCACGTAAAAGTTCTCCATTGGAAATTCTCCCGTTTAAAATCCTCTACTTCATTGGAAATTCTTCCCGGACAATAGTAGTAAGCGCCCAATTACTTGAAAACCTACACGCAAACCTACGCCTGAGGCACGGATATGTGTGTAGGTTTTCAAGTAATTGGGTTACCAGGGTCATTTGCAAAGAGGTATCATTTCTATAGAAGCTATAGCAATTTGAAATATCATATGGAATTTGCTTGAAGCTATATACTGTGCGTACACCACCGTACCAAACAGGTTGGGTATAATCTGATTTGGTTCAAGTTTTTTCTGACACAATTAACTGAATTTCTATTTCATGATATACAAGTTTTTTTTTTTCGAGTATAACTTGATTTGTGATTAGGATTTGAATAAAAGGAATAGTTTTCTTTACACTTTTACAATCGGAAATGTTTGATTAACATTTGCAAAAAAGGGGTAATGAGATTTGCGAATTGGAGTGTAGGATATGGGGTCGACTTGCACGAGGGTTCAGTAGCACGAGGGTTCAGTTGTACAGGGTTTCGGTTATACAGGGGTTCAGTTACATGGGGGGTTCAGCTGCATGGGGGATTAGTTAAATGGGGTCGAGTAGCACGGAGGTTCAGTTGTCCGGGGTTTCGGTTATACAGGGGTTCAGTTACATGGGGGGTTCAGTTGCACGGGGATTAGTTAAATGGGGTCGAGTAGCACGGAGGTTCAGTTGCACGGAGGTTCAGTTACATGGGGGGTTCAGTTGCACGGGGGGTATCCCTTTTTCTAAATTCGGGCTCCCTGTTTTCAAAATCCCTTTTTCTTCTGAGGCTTGGAGCATTTGGTGGCTAGATATTAAACGTAATGAAATTTATATAATTGCAATCTGCATAAAAACCCAATTCCTGTCAATTGTTATCAAAATTCCATTTTTGAGTTTTGGTTACAATTGAGCTAAGTCGCTCCTTCATTACAATTTAACACTATGAACTATTTGATAGGACTTATTGGGCTAACGTCCTATTTTTAATTAATCTTTTAACAATGCGGAGTTTTTGAAGCCTGATTCACGCTATTAAGGCTTAGTATTTCTGAGTCCAGTTGAAATATACACCATTTTAGAAAATTCTCTTTTTGGGGGAAGCTTTTGGTTCCTTTACATGTACGTAAAGGACTGAAATACCCTTACAGGAACTAGAACTTTTTATCTACCGTGAAAATATTCACAAGTATGGTATTACTTTTTCTATCTTCCACTGAAAAATTTAGAATTGAACTTTAAATTTCTATATATCTTTGTGAAATAAAGAACTTAAGTGGAAGATTTTTATTTTCTCTGGATAAATTAGAATTGAATTGTGTTCTTTGGTAAAATTCAGTAGGGAACTTGAACTTTCCTTGACTTCATTGAGAAAATTTTAAATTGAACTTTAAATTTTTTCATCTCTATGAGAAAAGTCGGAACTGAATTTAAGAAAATTTAGAAAATTTAGAAAGTGAAACTTTCTATCTTCATAGAAATAATCACAATAATAGTATAACTTTTCCTATCTTCTATGGAAAAATTAGAACTGAACTTTAAATTTTTATGTGTTGGTGAACTTAAAACTGACGTGGAAGCTTCACCTACGAAATACTAAGAAACCTTGGCTCAGAAAAGTCTGAAATATCCAACTACTCATCCCAAACTAGAATTTCCAGTCAAATGAGCCCTCTTAGGATATTTTGGTACCACTAAGTCGATAGATATGCGGGTCAAATTTCATCTTAAAGTGCCAATGTATCTGATAGAATAATTTAAGTCTTATGATCAATTTCATAAAACCTATAATTTTCACCTTTTTCTTCATTAAGTATCAATTACTTCAAGAAATTAATTCCACATTTTTGCAGATAGGAGCTTGAAACTTCTGAAGTAGGGATATTGGTTTTTAGAGTTTCGCTTACTATTGAGTCGTATCGCCCAACGCCACCTATGAAAAGATTCTTTTAAAAGAAACACTTCAAATTGAAAAAAGAAATCATAAGCAAATAATCTTAACAAAGTTTAATCTCTTACAAAAGAAACTTAAAAAGTAAACATAGTCAACCCATTTCTCACTGGCAAATTCCTACGATATTTTTGAGTATATAAAAAATATAATTTCCCATTCATGTTAAACTTTGATTGAACAAATATTAGACAAATCTACTTCACTTATACAAGTAGAATTATCTGGCAAGATTTCTGTCTCAAGAGGCTTATCCGATATTGGAATACGGTTTTTTAGAATGTGCCATTGAAGATGTATCGCTTGTGGAACTTATTTTTAGCCTCAGGTTCTTTACAGGCCTTCTGTCTTCTTCATTACCATCTATCTTTCTTTTTTCAACCGACCACTTCGTTTCTGTAGCCTCAGAGTTTCTAAGTTTTCTTTTCAGCTGTTGCTGGGTTTTCCTGGTTTTCTTTTCTACTTTTCCTATAAGTGCTTCATCTTTCATATCAAGTGGAATTTCCTTCTTTGGTTCGCTTATTTCGCACTTGGAATGAAAGTCCAATTCGTCATAACGAGGATGTAAAGATCCTGATGCCAGCAGAGCATAGGACTTTAACTCACTTTCTGTTAGTTTGTTTATCACTATTGTAGAGGACTTCAATTGTCTCCGAATTCCAGTTATTTCAGCGAGGCTAATGAAACATCTTTCTGTCATTTTTTTATTTCCTGAAATGGAAACAGAGATTATTGAAATATTAATCTTTTTTCTGCATTGGCAAAAAATATTGCATTCAAAATTCTTTACAGTCTCATGAAATGTGCGTATTTTCTTTAAAAATTTGGAAAAAACCAATTAGCTGGGATGCCAAATGGACACTTTTAGTGGCTTTTGGATACTTTTTTTACTTTGAAGGACACAGGGACACTATTGAGTCAAAAAAGGCAACTTTTTGAAAAAAAAGGACACTTTTTGGACATTTTCCAAAATCAAAAACAAATGGCTTTATTTTCTTCTTTTTTTTGAGTGATTTTAATTTGTACTTTACTTTTAGGCTTTGGTAACGGCTTACACACACACAAACACACACACACACACACACACACACACACACACACACACACACACACACACACACACACACACACACACACACACACACACACACACACACACACACACACACACACACACACACACACACACACACACACACACACACACACACACACACACACACACACACACACACACACACACACACACACACACACACACACACACACACACACACACACACATAGATAAACATACATACAGACACATACACACACACACACACACAAACACACACACACACACACACACACTCACGCACACACACACAAACAAACAAACACACAAACACACAAACACAAACAGACACACACACCCACAAACACCCACACACAAACAAACAAACACACACACACACACACACAGACACACACAAACACACACACACACACACACACACAACCACACACACAAGAAATTTAATTCAAGAAATTATGAAAAAATTCTCAGTAAGTAACAATTTCTTTCTTGAAGTCAACTCTTAGATACACAATACGGAAATTTCATTCAAGAAATTATGAAAAAATTGTAACTAAGTAGCAAATTCTTTCTTGAATTCACTTGTTGAATAAACAAAAAGATATTTCATTCAAGAAATTATGACAAAATTCTAAGTAAGTAACAAACTCTTTATTGTTTTCACGAGTTAGATATACGATGTAGAAATTAAATTCAAGAAATTATGAAAAAATTCTCAGTCTAAGTAGCAAATTCTTTCTTGAATTCACCTGTTGGATAAATAAAAAGACATTTCCTTCAAGAAATTATGACAAAATTCTAAGTAAGTAACAAACTCTTTATTGTTTTCACGAGTTAGATATACGATGTAGAAATTAAATTCAAGAAATTATGAAAAAATTCTCAGTCTAAGTAACAAATTCTTTCTTGAATTCACCCGTTGGATAAACAAAAAGACATTTCGTTCAAGAAATTATGACAAAATTCTAAATAAGTAACACACTCTTTATGGTTTTCACGAGTTAGATAAACGATGTAGAAATTAATTTCAAGAATTTATGAAAAAATTCTCAGTAAGTAACCATTTCTTTCTTGAAGTCAACTCTTGGATACACAGTACGGAAATTTCATTCAAGAAATTAGGAAAATATTTGTAAGTAAGTAACAAACTCTTTATTGATTCCACCTCTTGGATATACAGTACAGATACTTCATTCAAGAAATTATGAAAAAATCGCAAGTAAGTAATTTTTTTCTCTTTATCACAAACAATTTTTACTTAGCTACATGATGCAGAAATTTAATTCAAGAAATTATTAAAAAATTCTCAGTAAGTAACAATTTCTTTCTTGAAGTCAACTCTTAGATACACAATACGGGAATTTCATTCAAGAAATTATGAAAAAATTGTAACTAAGTAGCAAATTCTTTCTTGAATTCACTAGTTGAATAAACAAAAAGACATTTCATTCAAGAAATTAAGACAAAATTCTAAGTAAGTAACAAACTCTTTATTGTTTTCACGCGTTAGATATACGATGTAGAAATTAAATTCAAGAAATTATGAAAAAATTCTCAGTCTAAGTAGCAAATTCTTTCTTGAATTCACCTGTTCGATAAACAAAAAGACATTTCGTTCAAGAAATTATGACAAAATTCTAAGTAAGTAACAAACTCTTTATTGTTTTCACGAGTTAGATACACGATGTAGAAATTAATTTCAAGAAATTATGAAAAAATTCTCAGTAAGTAACCATTTCTTTCTTGAAGTCAACTCTTGGATACACAGTATGTAAATTTCATTCAAGAAATTATGAAAATATTTGTAAGTAACAAACTCTTTATTGATTCCACCTCTTTATACAGTACAGATACTTCATTCAAGAAATTATGAAAAAATCGCAAGTAAGTAACTTTTTTTCTCTTCATCACAAACAATTTTCACTTAGCTACATGATGTAGAAATTTAATTCAAGAAATTACGAAAAAATTCTCAGTAAGTAACAATTTCTTTCTTGAAGTCAACTCTTAGATACACAATACGGAAATTTCATTCAAGAAATTATGAAAGTATTTGTAAGTAAGTAAGTAACAAGCTCTTTAGTGATTTCACCTCTTGAATATACAGTACAGATACTTCATTCAAGAAACGTGATTAAACACGTTTTGAAACTACATGCTATTTGCATGCCTTTCCTTGGCATCTTTCCAAATGAGTGGGGATTCCCCACTGCTTCCTACACATTGCAAAAAGTGAGCAGTACGAAAACTCCACGTTTTCAACCGGACTGGTTTTTTAGACAACACACCCACAGAGATGACACACACCCATAGAGACGAGACACGCACAGACACGACACACAAACAGAGTCATAGTGAGAGAGATATCCAAAAAGTTGGGTTGATCTAGGTTCACTTAGAGTGGCGCGCCACTCTAAGTGAACCTAGATCAACCCAACTTTTGGATATCTCTCTCACTATGACTCTGTTTGTGTGTCGTGTCTGTGCGTGTCTCGTCTCTATGTGTGTGTGTCATCTCTGTGGGTGTGTTGTCTAAAACCAGTCTGGTTGAAAACGTGGAGTTTTCGTACTGCTCACTTTTTGCAATGTGTAGGAAGCAGTGGGGAATCCCTGCTCATTTGGAAAGGTGCCAAGGAGAGGCATGCAAATAGTATGTAGTTTCAAAACGTGTTTAATCACGTTTCTTGAATGAAGTATCTGTACTGTATATTCAAGAGGTGAAATCAATAAAGAGATTGTTACTTACTTACTTACAAATACTTTCATAATTTCTTGAATGAAATTTCTGTATTGTCTATCTAAGAGTTGACTTCAAGAAATAAATTTTTAATTACTGATATTTTTTTCATAATTTCTTTAATTAAATATCTACATCCTGCATCTAAGTGAAAATTGTTTGCGATAAAGAGAAAAAAAAAAGTTAATTACTTGCGATTTTTTCATAATTTCTTGAATAAAGTATCTGTACTGTATATCCAAGAGGTGGAATCAATAAAGAGTTTGTTACTTACAAATATTTTCATAATTTCTTGAATTAAATTTCTGTACTTTGTATCCAAGAGTTGACTTCAATAAAGAAATGGTTACTTACTGATAATTTTTTAATAATTTCTTGAAATTAATTTCTACATTGTTTATCTAACTCGTGAAAACACAAAATAGTTTGTTACTTACTTAGAATTTTGACATAACTTCTTGAACGAAATTTTTTTTTGTTTATCCAACAGGTGAATTCAAGAAAGAATTTGCTACTTAGACTGAGAATTTTTTCAGAATTTCTTGAATTTAATTTCTACATCGTATATCTAACTCGTGAAAACAATAAAGAGTTTGTTACTTACTTAGAATTTTGTCATAATTTCTTGAATGAAATGTCTTTTTGCTTATTCAACAAGTGAATTCAAGAAAGAATTTGCTACTTAGTTACAATTTGTTCATAATTTCTTGAATGAAATTCCCATATTGTGTATCTAAAAGTTGACTTCAAGAAAGAAATTGTTACTTACTGAGAATTTTTTCATAATTTCTTGAATTAAATTTCTACATCATGTAGCTAAGTGAAAATTGTTTGTGATAAAGAGAAAAAAGTTACTTACTTGCGATTTTTTCATAATTTCTTGAATGAAGTATCTGTACTGTATATACAAGAGGTGGAATCAATAAAGAGTTTTTTACTTACTTAAAAATATTTTTATAATTTCTTGAATGAAATTTTCGTACTGTGTATCCAAGAGTTGACTTCAACAAATAAATGGTTACTTACTTAGAATTTTTTCATAAATTCTTGAAATTAATTTCTACATCTTTTATCTAACTCGTGAAAACCATAGAGTTTGTTACTTCATTAGAATTTTGTCATAATTTCTTGAACGAAATGTCTTTTTGTTTATCCAACATGTGAATTCAAGAAAGAATTTGCTACTTAGACTGAGAATTTTTTCATAATTTCTTGAATTTAATTTCTACATCGTATATCTAACTCGTGAAAACAATAAAGAGTTTGTTACTTACTTAGAATTTTGTCATAATTTCTTGAACGAAATGTCTTTTTGTTTATCCAACAGATGAAATCAAGAAAGAATTTGCTACATAGACTGAGAATTTTTTCATAATTTCTTGAATTTAATTTCTACATCGTATATCTAACTCATGAAAACAATAAAGAGTTTGTTACTTACTTAGAATTTTGTCATAATTTCTTGAATGGAATGTCTTTTTGTTTATTCAACAAGTGAATTCAAGAAAGAATTTGCTACTTAGTTACAATTTTTTCATAATTTCTTGAATGAAATTCCCATATTGTGTATCTAAGAGTTGACTTCAAGAAAGAAATTGTTACTTACTGAGAATTTTTTCATAATTTCTTGAATTAAATTTCTTGTGTGTGTGTATTTTTCTGTGTGAAATACAGTGTGTCTGTGTGTGAGGGAGAGTGATAGTTATACAGGTTGTGTGTGTGTAAGCCGTTACCAAAGCCTAAAAGTAAAGTACAAATTAAAAGCAGTCAAAAAAAAGAAGAAAATAAAGACATTTGGTTTTGATTTTGGAAAATGTCCAAAAAGTGTCCTTTTTTTTCAAAAAGTTGCCTTTTTTTACTCAATAGTGTCCCTGTGTCCTTCAAAGTAAAAAAAAGTATCGAAAAGCCACTAAAAGTGTCCATTTGGCATCCCAGCTAATTGGTTTTTTCCAAATTTTTAAAGAAAATACGTACATTTCATGAGACTGTAAAGAATTTTGAATGCAATATTTTTTGCCAATGCAGAAAAAAGATTAATATTTCAATGATCTCTGTTTCCATTTCAGGAAATAAAAAAATGACAGAAAGATGTTTCATTAGCCTCGCTGAAATAACTGGAATTCGGAGACAATTGAAGTCCTCTACAATAGTGATAAACAAACTAACAGAAAGTGAGTTAAAGTCCTATGCTCCATCAGGATCTTTACATCCTCGTTATGACGAATTGGACTTTCATTCCAAGTGTGAAATAAGCGAACCAAAGAAGGAAATTCCACTTGATATGAAAGATGAAGCACTTATAGGAAAAGTAGAAAAGAAAACCAGGAAAACCCAGCAACAGCTGAAAAGAAAACTTAGAAACTCTGAGGCTACGGAAACGAAGTGGTCGGTTGAAAAAGGAAAGATAGATGCTAATGAAGAAGACAGAAGCCCTGTAAGGAACCTGAGGCTAAAAATAGGTTCCACAAGCGATACATCTTCAATGGCACATTCTAAAAAACCGTATTCCAATATCGGATAAACCTCTTGAGACAGAAATCTTGCCAGATAATTCTACTTGTATAAGTGAAGTAGATTTGTCTAATATTTGTTCAATCAAAGTTTAACATGAATGGGAAATTATATTTTTTATATACTCAAAAATATCATAGGAATTTGCCAGTGAGAAATGGGTTGACTATGTTTACTTTTTAAGTTTCTTTTGGAAGAGATTAAACTTTGTTAAGATTATTTGCTTATGATTTCTTTTTTCAATTTGAAGTGTTTCTTTTAAAAGAATCTTTTCATAGGTGGCGTTGGGCGATACGACTCAATAGTAAGCGAAACTCTAAAAACCAATATTCCCTACTTCAGAAGTTTCAAGCTCCTATCTTCAAAAATGTGGAATTCATTTCTTGAAGTAATTGATACTTAATGAAGAAAAAGGTGAAAATTATAGGTTTTATGAAATTGATCATAAGACTTAAATTATTGTATCAGATACATTGGCACTTTAAGATGAAATTTGACCCGCATATCTATCGACCTAGTGGTACCAAAATATCCTAAAAGGGCTCATTTGACTGGAGATTCTAGTTTGGGATGAGTAGTTGGATATTTCAGACTTTTCTGAGCTAAGGTTTCATAGTATTTCGTAGGTGAAGCTTCCACGTCAGTTTTAAGTTCACCAACACATAAAAATTTAAAGTTCAGTTCTAATTTTTCCATAGAAGATAGGAAAAGTTATACTATTATTGTGATTATTTCTATGAAGATAGAAAGTTTCACTTTAATTCTAAATTTTCTTAAATTCATTTCCGACTTTTCTCATAGAGATGAAAAAATTTAAAGTTCAATTTAAAATTTTCTCAATGAAGTCAAGGAAAGTTCAAGTTCCCTACTGAATTTTACCAAAGAACACAATTCAATTCTTATTTATCCAGAGAAAATAAAAATCTTCCACTTAAGTTCTTTATTTCACAAAGACATATAGAAATTTAAAGTTCAATTCTAAATTTTTCAGTGGAAGATAGAAAAAGTAATACCATATTTGTGAATATTTTCACGGTAGATAAAAAGTTCTAGTTCCTGTAAGGGTATTTCAGTCCTTTACGTACATGTAAAGGAACCAAAAGCTTCCCCCAAAAAGAGAATTTTCTAAAATGGTGTACATTTCAACTGGACTCAGAAATACTAAGCTTTAATAGCGTGAATCATGCTTCAAAAACTCCGGATTGCTACAAGATTAATTAAAAATAGGACGTTAGCCCAATAAGTTCTATCAAATAGTTCATAGTGTTAAATTGTAATGAAGAAGCGACTTAGCTCAATTGTAACCAAAACTCAAAAATGGAATTTTGATAACAATTGACAGGAATTGTGTTTTTATGCAGATTGCAATTATATAAATTTCATTACGTTTAATATCTAGCCACCAAATGCTCCAAGCCTCAGAAGAAAAAGGGATTTTGAAAACAGGGAGCCCAATTTTCGAAAAAGGGATACCCCCCGTGCAACTGAACCCCCCATGTAACTGAACCTCCGTGCAACGGAACCGCCGTGCTACTCGACCCCATTTAACTAATCCCCGTGCAACTGAACCCCCCATATAACTGAACCCCTGTATAACCGAAACCCCGTACAACTGAACCTCCGTGCTACTCGACCCCATTTAACTAATCCCCCATGCAACTGAACCCCCCAAGTAACTGAACCCCTGTATAACCGAAACCCTGTACAACTGAACCCTCGTGCTACTGAACCCTCGTGCAAGTCGACCCCATATCCTACACTCCAATTCGCAAATCTCATTACCCCTTTTTTGCAAATGTTAATCAAACATTTCCGATTGTAAAAGTGTAAAGAAAACTATTCCTTTTATTCAAATCCTAATCACCAATCAAGTTATACTCGAAAAAAAAAACTTGTATATCATGAAATAGAAATTCAGTTAATTGTGTCAGAAAAAACTTGAACCAAAACAGATTATACCCAACCTGTTTGGTAAGGGGGCGTACGCAAATTATATAGCTTCAAGCAAATTCCATATGATATTTCAAATTATTATACCATCTATAGAAATGCTACCTCTTTGCAAATGACCCTGGTAACCCAATTACTTGAAAACCTACACACATATCCATGCCTCAGGCGTAGGTTTGCGTGTAGGTTTTCAACTAATTGGGCGCTTACTACTGACAATTCTTTCCTTGCTAAAAATTCCCAAAGAAAATTTCTTGCAAACGATCCGCCAAATTCTCCTTAGCATACTTTCATTTTAAAAAAGACTTTTTTTTTAATTCCTGTTTCTTTAAATCATGCTGAAATCCCCCCCTTCGTGGAAATTTCCCAGAAATCCCAGAAATTCCCAGAAGTTTATCCCGCGGAAAACTTCCCCATGGATAATTTTTAACACGGATGATCCCGCACAAAATATCCCCTAGACAGTCCCGACCCCGCTGAATATTTTCCCCGAACAATTCCCTCGGGAAATCTCAACATTTCAAAATGAATCGCCAAAGAGAAAGCAATACAAAAATAAAAAAAAAATTCTTATAGGAACTCGGTGAATTCTCCCCGAGCAATTTTTTCCTCGAAAGTTCACCCCAGAAACTTTCCTCTCCACAGAAAAATTTATCCGTAAAAAATCCCACCTGAAGAAAATTACCACCCCCCCTCCCTGAAATGTATCTGTATACTTTCCAGTAACAAATAGTATGTGTAGACATTGGGCAAAACTCATAAACGACATCCCTTTTTCTGGGGACTGTAGAGGGCCATATCATCACCAACAGTACAGTTATTAGACCTCTCAACTATACTAAACAATATGGTTACCTCAAAATGTTGATCAGACGACTTTAGGGAAAAAAGGGTCATGGAAGGGGGGTTAGTTACCCTCCAATCTTTTTGGTCACAGTTTCCCCTGAACATTTCCTCAAATTTTAACATAAATATCTTCAGCCGTGGAGGTATTTCCTACAAAAGCAGTAGTTGTAGTGGCAGCAGTGGTAGTGGTAGTGGTAGTAGTTGTTGTACTATATCCGAATACTTTTTCACTTATGACTCTTAAAAAGAGCGCTAGAACTTCCGATTTCCAATAAAATCCGATGGAATTAAGATTTTTAAGACGATAGTACTCTACACTTTAGCAGTTGCAATGGAAATAGTATTTGGAGTAGTCTAGTAGTAGTAGCAGTAGGAGTAGTAGTAGTAGTAGTAGTAGTAATAGTAATAGTAGTAGTAGTAGTAGTAGTAGTAGTGGTAGTAGTGGCAATAAAAGTAGCAGTATTAGTAGTGTTAGTAGTAGCATGTACATATTACCTTTTGGTCAATTATCTTCCCCTTTAAGTGTTCTCTGGAAGTTCAAAATTAATATCCAAATCTATTCTTGAGATACGCCTTTTTAACAATCTGCATGTACATAGTGTGTTTTGATTTAGTTCAAATTTCCACTCAATATTCTGTCATATTTATATCTCCATATATGTAGCCTTAATAGTACTAGTATTATAGTGGTAGTGGAGTAGAAGCAGAAGCAGCAGTAATAGTGTTGTATTAGTTTTAGCAGTAACAGTATTAGCAGCAGTATTAATAGCAGAAGTAACAGATATATGTAGCCACTTAGTCGATTGAACATCCCACTTATAATGCCCCAGAAGTTTTTTCTTGATACGGTAAGCCATTCCAAAAATATTGCTGATACGCCTGTGTTAGCAATTTGTATGCATATAGCATGTTTTGATTTAATTCAAGTTTCCCCTCAACGACACAGCAAAATGATATTGTGGATATGCTTTTAAACACTAGCTTAGAAATTTAGGACTTTTTTCTCATGAGAAAGATGGAGTTCAAGGATGATTTAATCCTCTCCCTCTTTTTCTCTCTATCCCACTCAATTTGCTGACAGTAGCTCAGTTTCATTGTGGCAGTGAGATTGTCAACACATGAATAAAAATCTTCCAGACATGTCCACTATGCTTGTACAAACTGGGCAGCTGGTCATCATGTGAGAATTGTACAATGATTGATGAGTATGATGAAAAGTGCAGATTATGCAACCCGTGTAAATTGCATAAGGAATATGCTGTACAAATTAAAGGTTGTAATTCCTGTCTTGAAGAGGTATGTGACTCTCATCCTAGAGGGCACCTATACTCGAATTCCCACTATGATAAATGTAATCAGTGGGAGAATACATATCCTGGTATGATTAGAAAGAATACTAAGCGTGATTATAGTTTATTGCTAAGAGATTGGTATCGTCGTGGTTTTAGATTGTTTTGGGAGGAGGGGCCGGGTCAACGATTCAACTGTTGGAACAATAAAAGAATTTGGTTTCTACGTCATTGTTGTGAAGACAATGGCTACTATGATTATAAGCCCACTGATTTTTATTTGGCTGTGACGGAATCTGATTCACCACTTGAGGACACTGTTTGTGACACTGCTTTAAATAAGCAAACTAAAACATGCGAATTCTACAAAATTAATGACCATAGTGGAGTTGACAATACAAATAGGCATGACGAGAGTAAAATTAAGTCCTACTGTATGATACGCAACCATGAAGTTGCAAAACACCAGCATGAGAATACTGTAAATTAGAACTATCTACATGCATTACTCGTTATCAGCCAGGAATCTTAGCTGGTAGTAAATTAAATTTAAAGATCGAAAAATTTGTTTTTTATCGTGCATATACATTTTTCATTTATTAATAAACAATTTCAAATACATTTTTAGAACATTTTATTCGTAGGGCACTAAAATCAATATTAAACACGCTTGTAAGTATATTTTCCACTAGAAAGTCGTTCAATCGAGGTAAGTCAACGTAGATGTCGAGAAACTGCTTGTAGGTATAGCCACAACATCTAAACATGAATAAGAGTAGTGGATGAAAGCCACATGTCTTAGTCGTTAAATCCTGTACTCTTCGTTGATTTTGAATAATAGTCTTCCCACTGCTTTCAATAAAGTTGATGATGTATGGAGTGTAGATTTTATACGATAGGCCAAGAGGATCAAAAAATTCAATATTCTTTGTTGTTTGAAAATGCAAAGCCAGTGGCCTGTCTTCAAAGACGATGGACTGCTATTAACAATTATTAGGGCATTGTTAAAACATGAAATTTTTTCAATGAAGTCCGATGGTATGCAATAGGACTTGTACTGAGATATGTATGGATCCATACTAAATACGTTGATTATTTGGTTTGTGTTCATGGTGCTAGGACTAGTAGAACACTGCCGTCGGGTGTGGTTTCCTAATAGGTTTCAAATTGACTCAATGATATTAGCTTAATACCTTCAGTCAAAGCATCGGCAAATGTGCACACTAAGCGTACATTCCCTGTTCGTACTATGCTCATATCCTGGATCCCTGACAAGTCCAAAACAATTACACCATGATTTTTTGAAAACATTGAATCGGTTATTCCATTTTCAAATAGTTGGGAGTCATGATCTAGGGATAGCATGGTCAACTCATACAGAGTTCTATAGTTTTTTTGTCAAATGATAGAGTGTGCAGTGGAATACCGTTCACTTTGCACACAAGGCTAGATAGACCAAAAAATTAAAATCATAGGGGGATGCAGTCAAGGACCCAACGGCACTGCCACTCTTCACAAAGGCCAAAGCAAGTTTTGATGGGATTTCCCCATTGATAAATGGTGAATCGGTATAACTACGAGAGCCGGTGGCAATGTGACATTGATTGGTGATCGTATGGGGGACAAGAAGTTTAATGTTGTTGCCATTGGCTCTTAGCTTTTCCACTGCCAATGCAACAGAGCTCATAGTTTTCACCTGTTGTTTTCGGACATGAAGAATTGCCGATGTGATGATGACATTTGCATCGGGTGCTGCAGGAAGTATTGTTCTCAAAATGAAAGTCTATGGGGTCAGCAACTTTATGTCAATCTTGACATTGGGGGGTAACCATTGGGATATATTGAATATCTCATGATTTAATTTTTCAACTAGATGTTACTCCTGGGTCACTGCAGTAGTCAATTCATCGTCAGTATCAACACCTGATCGATATTCATAGCCCAATGACTGTTCTCTCAACTCCTTATATGCCTTTGGTGTCATCATCATAAATTGTATGTAGCTTGCATAGTTGGATAAGTTATTGCTAATGCTCAACAATATCTTATTAGTGAATACATTAATTTGTCTAGACATCTCATGTACAATGCAGTTTTGGTTGGATACTCCACAGGCTGTAGTTGGAGTTGAATTAAATGATCTTTTCTTCCCAGTAAAATTTGCATGAACAGATGTTGGTGACAGATCAATGCAATAGTCTTTAATGGAAAATACTTGAAAGTGTATATTTTCTGAGAGGGGTTGCTGGGGGTGAAATTGTTCATAGTAGCCATACTTGACACTAACTTCAACATTTTCAGCATTGAACTTATTCAATGAGGAACTGATTGATGGATGTGACTCATTGTGAGGGAGATAAGGCATCTTAAGAGAATAAATCCTTCTTTGGTCTAAAAATCTTTTTCCTCTTCTTCTTACTGGTATTCTTCGTTTTATTCCTCAATTTCTTTCTTCATATACTTCGCTTCACACCTGGGTAGAGCCTGAAGAGTAAATCACGTGAAAGCGTCCTCTTCTACCACGCACCAGTTTGCTGATATTTTAATAGGTCACCAACAGCTCTTGCTAACGATCTAATATTTTCCTTAACACTCTCCTTGAAATTCTTACCCGACCCCCGGTCCTGTAGTGTTGAGGCAACAAAATTTGATGCAGCAGGTACAAGATATTTTCTGGCAAGGGGTAGTGCAGAACGAATTAGCCTAGCAAACCAGCTACCAAGACCATAGCCAGAAATCGTAGTACGACCCATGTAATAGTCCAATCCATTGCCTATTTGACGTGGACTCAGAGCACCAACATAGCAATTGATATCGGGACAGACAAATGGAATTCTTCTATTGTTCATTTTAGGTCCTGTCGCCAACGATGGGTCAAAAATGACATCTAATCACGGCTAAACCTTTTGTTATTGCTAGAAGATCATCCAATTCACTTCTTAGTGTTAACTGACAGAGTTCCAAATACGAATTGTTTACAGGAACATACTGAAGATGCTTTATATTATAATGATGAACAGGTTCATGAGTTGTTTTTCGTTCAAGAACACGTAGGAGGGGGACATTTGAATTACCAACTCTTGACGTTTCCACAAAAGATGCATAGAGAAATATGCAAGAGTCCGAGGTGAACCAAGGTGAATAATCAGCAAAAATAACTTGATCCATCCCGTAAACAGTGCCAGAGTTTTCCCCATTGATCATATTCTGTTTAAAGCAAAGAACGTCTCTCAGATTAACATTGAGAATAATTATTTCAGTGTCAACAGGTGAGGTAATGTAAATCCTATCGTGTTCCATTGAATAATTAAAATGGAATGTACCATTCCTACGATATGAGATTTTTCTATTGATTGTACGACACAAATCTGTCATACCATAATATTCAATATATTTCAATTTGACATGTGAATATTCGCTGGATTTAAGTGCTTCAACCCATTCATACTCTACAAAGAGTGACCAATAAACTGTTACTAACTTTATATCATACACACGATCCCTTTTAAGGATGTCATGGATGTTTTTGAGAATACAATCGACAAGAGCCGCTTCATACTTTCCGTCATAGAATTTGATGGCGGGGGAGAGTTTCGTCCAAAAATCACTTGTTTTATTAAAGTCATTTCATAGACGATTGGAAACGTTCGACACAAATGATGAATAAAAATCATTTGACATTGTCAATATTTTTAGAACTGATCCAAAAATCGAAGTCCGAGCTATATCCTAGCCACAGAACACGTAACTATTTCTTACCCTTTCGAGTACGATTCTTTAATATCTTTTCAATTTGGGATATTTCACTACTATTTTCAACTTTTTGTAGTTCATAGTCATAAAATCCATCGATAATCTCTTCATCTTTGGTATCTCGCAGACGATAAGTTATGGGTTTAGTATCTAGGATTTTTGCCACTTTAAAAAGTTCTGTGGACCACAAGTAATTACCCTTTCAAAAACATTAGTTGTTCTATTAATTCGAACAGTATCACCAAAATTAATTTTTTTCTTGACACTCGTTTCATTGGAATATTGTTAAGAAAGGTGTCATTATAATTCTTTTATTGTCCATTAGAACGAGTGAATAAATTGATTCTAATAGGCTTATTACTACTTCTATTAATCAACTGACCCAGAATGATCAATTTGTTCGATATATATAGCAAAAAAAAACCTGATTATAACAAGCTGTAAACCGGTATTTCTACAATGAGGGCATCCTTTGATTACGCAATTTGACAATTTTTAGTTTTTGGTAAAAAAAAAATCACTTTGCTTGGAAAGGTACCAAGGAACATAGGTGTGAGAGGATACTCACTCTCTTTGAAAAGGTGTAGAGCTTCAAGCAAATATCTTGGGAATTCCTATATGTCTAAGCAAAGTATAAGGCCATGTGAGGGGGTACTCACTCTCTTTGAAAAGGTGTAGAGCTTCAAGCAAATAGCATGGGAATTCCTATAAGTCTAAGCAAAGTATAACGTACTCCTCTACTAAAATGGTTATCAAAAATTTTGATTGAATGTGTTTGGGGAAATGATAGTTGTGGGGGAGGGGGACGCCTTTCAATCAATTTTGACTTTTAAAAAGGGCACAATAACTTTAAATTTCTAATAAAATGACCCTTTTTGAAGCTTCAACGACAAATCACACTATATAAAGTGCCTTGGTCAGCAGGAAGAAAAAAAAAATAATAGTAATACATTGTGCCCACATCGCTCTTTACGTAGGCAGCAATATTGCGCTGTCAATAATACATATAACAATCTGAATAGCGGCAAGTTATCAAACAGTTCGGGGTAACGAAATGTAAGTAAGAAGCAACACGGCTCAATAGTAACCGAAACTCCAAATAAACGGAATTAAGTTTAGTGTTACACATCTTAGGCTACGAGCCTGAGAAAATTTGCCTGATTTTCTAAAAAGGAGGGAAAAATCCCCTAAGAGTCTAGTGATTTTAATGAAAATCACACCATAAGATTTAGCGTGTCAGACAACCTTATCTCATAGGTTTCAACCTCCTTTCTTCAAAAATGTGGAATTGTCTATTTTTTGCTGGAAGAAAGATCACGGACGTGTGTTTGTTTATTTTGTTTTTCCAGGGGGGATCGTATCGACTTAGGGGTCCAAAAATACTGAGAGAGGGATCATTCGAACGAAAATAAAAAGTTCTAGTGCACTTTTTAGGTAACCAAAAAGATTTTAGGCAAACTCAAAATTTTGAGATAGCTATTTTGTTCATCATAGTTGAAATATTCTATAACAATTCCGTTGGATATAAAATGATCCCTACAGCCCCAGAGGAAAGGACTAAGTTATAAGATTTGCTCATTGTTTACGCATAGTTTTTGTTATTGGGAATTATGCGTTTATTTTTGGTTGGGGGGGGGGGGTTGAATTTTATGCTGGAAGATTTCCAACAGGGAAATTTCACATGGGGAGGGAAGTTTCCAGGGGGCTGAACTTGTCAGGGGAAATTTATCACTGGAGAAATTTGCCAGAATTCCTATACAAAATTCTTGTTAAATGTCTTACTTTCTCTTTCCCGTCTCAATTTTACGCGCGGGGTCCTTAAGGGTAATTTTCTGGGGTTAATTTTCACCGGCATTGAATGGTCTAGAAAATATTTCCGTGGGGAGGGGGATTTCTCCATGGAAGTGGGGCCAGATTTCCTGGCATTATTTAAAAAATGACCGGATGTATTTGAGGAAGTGGTGGGCGTGAGAGGGGGGTTAGTTGCCCTCCAATCACTGCCGACTATTAAAAACGGCACTAGCCTTTTCAATTTCCAATCGAATGAGCTCTGTCTGAAGTTTTTACGACAACGCTTACTATAAAAACCTTATATGCCCCAGGGCATTACTTACCACCCTTGCCTTGAGGGCTGTGAGGGGGTTGTCATCCTCAAAGAATAATTTTCGGACCTTTAAACTACGTTGAACAAAATGGTTATCTTAAAATTTTGATTGCATGTGTTTGGGGAAATGGTGGGCGTGAGAGGGGGGTTACTTGCCGTCCAATCACTTTCGACTACTAAAAAGGGCACTAGCCGTTTCAATTTCCAATCGAATGATTCCTTTTTGAATTTTTGTTTGACAACACTTTCTATAGAAAAAAACCTTATATTCCCCCAGGGAAAAACTTACAACACTTGCTCTGAGGGCTGTGTGTGTGGGGGGGGGGGGGGCTGTCATCCTCAAAAACATAATTTCCGGACTTTTTAATTATGTCGAACAAAATGGCTATCTCAAAATATTTATTGGATGTGTTTGGGGAAATGGTGGGTATGAGAGGGGTTTTAGTTATCCTCCAATCACTTTCGACAATTTTAAAAGGCACAAGCCCTTCTAATTTCCAATCGAATGCGCCCTTTTTGAAGTTTCTACAACAGCACTATCTATAAAAACCTTATATGCCCCATAACTTACAACCCTTGCCTCGAGGGCTCTGAGGGGGTTATCATCCTCCAAGACCTAACTTTTAAAACTTTTAGCTACGTTGAACAAAATGGCTATATACAAATTTTGATTGGATGTGTTTGGGGAAAAGGTGGGCGGGAGAGGGGGGTTAGTTGCCCTCAAATCACTTTCAACTATTAAACACTAGCCCTTTGAATCTCCAATCGAGTGAGCCCCATTTTCAAGTTTCTATGACAAAGCTTTCAATAAAAACCTTATATGCCCCCAGGGCATAACTTACAACCCTTACCCTGAGGGCCGTGGGGGGAGTGTCATCCTCAAAGATATAATATCCGGACCTTTCAACTACTTTGAATAAAATGGATATCTCAAAATTTTGATTGGATGTGTTTGGAGAAATGGTGGGCGTGGAAGGGGAGTTTGTTGCCTTCCAATCACATTTGACCATTAAAATGGGCACTAGCCATTTCAATTTCCAATCATATGAGCCCTTTTTGAAGTTTCTACAACAACACTTTCTATAAAAACCTTATATGCCCCCAGGGCATAACTTAAAACCCTTGCCCTGAGGGCTGGGGGGGGGTTGTAATCCTCAAAGACCTAATTTCCAGAACTTTCAATTACGTTGAACAAAATGGCTATCTCAAAATTTTGATTGGATGTGTTTGGGGAAAATTTGGGCGTGAGAGGAGGGTTAGTTGCCCTCCAATCACTTTCGACTATTAAAAAAAGGCACTAGCCCTTTGAATTTCCAATCGAATGAGTCCTTTTTGAAGTTTCTAAGACAATGCTTTCTATAAAAACCTTATATGCCCCCAGGGCATAGCTTACAACCCTTGCCCTGAGGGCTGTGGGGGAGTGTCCTCTTCAAAAAAATGATTTCTATCTGGAAAGGATAGACTCCTTCACTGACTCATAAAAGGAATCAAACTTTGAAAAACAATCATTATCCTCACCAAAAATATTCCATGTCTTCTCAGGTAAATGGGATCTAAGGCGGACCAATTCATTCAAACCAAACCTAAAAGAAGCTGAAGCCGATGCTGGGGTGTCCCTACTCAATTTTTGTTTTTCAAGGATAAAACTGGAAAATACAGGAAAATGGTCTGAAATATTACTCCCTACAACAGAATTCCGAACCAAATTAAGAGACGAAAAAATGTTATCAATTAAAGACGCTGACGTATCGGTTACACGAGTCGGAATACGGGTTGTTGGTAGAACCCCAGCAGCGAGCATATCTGAGAGAAAATCAACCGTAGAAGAGGAAGCCATGTAAATTATATTTAAGTTAAAGTCTCCCATTATTGCAAGTTCACATGGACGTCTGCCTATCAAATCCAAGGGCTCAGCAAGGACCTGAATTAAAGAAGGGACGGATCCACTGGGAGATCTATAAACATTACCAATTATCAAAACCTTATTTTTTAATTTGATTTCAATAAACTGGGATTCAAAAACCCCTTCGTCATTCCTTGAGAGATCGCTTCGAACAGTATAGGCAAAAATCTCAGAAATATACATTACTAGTCCACCCCTTGCCATTTTTCTGCGACTTAGCCGCTCCATTTTGTAACCGGGTATATCTAAAAGCCTTTCATTACTAAAATTAAGGAAAGTCTCACATAGTCCGATATCAATAGGTCACCCACCAAAAACTTTTTGTCTCTACTGATCAATCCATGAACATAGACCCTGAATATTGAGTTGAAAGACCAAAAAATGATCATCTCGTCCAGTAGCCCACTTTAAATCGGAAACATACCTACTAGTAATTGATTGGGAAATATTTAGGGAATTTCTTTTAATTTGACCAATAGAATTATTAATTATACTTAAAACATCTAATGGGTTTCTTTGCAATTATCCCCAGAGCCTGAGTTAGAAAAATTCATAAGACTTAAGGAGACTAAGTATCAAACCTGCACCGCAACACACTCAAAATAAAATAAATAAAAAAATAACTAAGAGGCTATAAATAACAACAAAATATAAAAATAAATAAATAAAATCACAACAATCATTCCAATACTGCAGTACTGCAAGATACTTTACATATCTAAAAAAAGCACACACACACACAAAAAACAACTTATTTTTAAACACAGTCGGCTAGTGTATGAATCTTTTAGTGACACTTTCACCGTCGGGTAAATATGTTTCGCGGTGGCGCGTTCGTTCTTTGGGCTCTATGTAACCCATACGATATAAGCGGTTGATATAGACGCAATGGGCACCCACAGAAACAGGGTGGTAGACACGTTACATGTGTGGTTAACAGTGCCTCCAGAGTTATATGTGGAGGCGGTGAAGCAAATCAAATCAAGCAGCGATTCTCGTCTGAGGACGAACTGTTTACGTTGTGCGAAATCCTTGGCCCTACGAAAGCTTTGGACGTAGGTGCAATTGGTCTTCTGCAAAAGATTCTACAAAGACATAGTGCACCGTCGTGAGATGGATGAAAGATAGTAGAACAATGGCGGAGTTTTTTGTTGTTTTTTTTGGGTGCAGAATGGCGGTGCTTTTTGATCTTCCAAGTATGACAGAAGTCGATGATTTTTAGCGTTATCCGGCATCTATAAAAATACCAAATGATACATAGAGGTTCCCTAGCATAGTCGGCATTGTCCAGTACCTTCTGACCTTATCATTTTAGATCGTTCTTGTGGAGCAGTTCTTTTCAACCTTGAAAGACGTTAAAACAGTTCATAGGAGCACACTCAAAAGCGTAACCCTTAGCTCAATTATGCAGGTCAAGTCTGGCATGAAAAGAGACATGTGTCCCGTCATTTAGAGGTCGATGCTCCCCGCTTAAACTACTCAAAATGTAAAAGCTAACACGACGGCAGACGAGTGCATTCAGTTAAGTTAAAAAAGATGAGAGATGAAAAGTGAGTCCTAATAAAGTGCGATTTTTTTTTTTTTTTAGAATGGTAAAGATATGTACATTACCATTGAGAGATAAGGAACCGTAGGACAGACAAGTGCAAAGGCTTGTCTCGTGAAAAAAAAAAACGATTTCTAAAAGGAATATTGTCATATTTTTCAGTTGGAGTCAGAAATTTGTTGGTATTTGGACCAGTATGGTGTCGAAAAAATGTCAGATTTTCAGTGGGAAGGTGCCAGAATTTTTGAACAGACCGAACAGAAATCTAGTAGGAACAAAGTGGAAGTGCTGTTCATGGACCATAAAGTTACCACCGCTGCTGGAGTGGGGAAGGGACAGCAATACTTCAGTTCTTTTACAAACATGAACAGTTCTAGCCCAAGCATATTAACGTCCCAAAATATATAATAAAATCACCAGTTCAGTAGAGATGCCCCTATCGACACGATCAGTACAAAATTCGGTTATCAAAAGAATGTATCTCCTATCAGTAAACCAAATATGGGCATAGAAACCCTAGAGAGAACACGTGGTTAATGGGGTCAATGACCTCTTTCTCCAGAGGTGTCTTGGCCAAGTGTCGGCTAGGGAAGAATGTTATGATGTCAGGAAAGAGTATTTGTTGTTTTTGGCCAAGTGCCCGCTAGGGGAGAATGTTATGATCTAGGAAAGAGTATTTGTTGTTGTTGTTTTGGCCATGTGCATAGAGTCATTAGGGAGAACACGTGGTTAATTAAAACGATTGGGAATTTGGAACACCTGTGCTGTCAGTCATTAATCAAATTGTTTCCGGGCAAAGTTTAATAATGTCTGACAGGTACTGTCAATCATTAATCAAATTGTTTCCAGGCGAAGTTTAATATTGTCTGACAGGTGATGTCAAGATTGATTGACATATTACGAAATGGGAATTAATTTGTTGTTTCTAAGGGGAATTATTGATTCAAGAAAGGGGAATTAATTTGTTGTTTCTAAGGAGAAGGTGGGGAAGAGATATATTGATTGCGTAATCGAAGGGAGAGAATTCCCGAGTAATTGATTACATAATCGGTAGAACCCTATCAGGAGCTCGTTACGGGAATCCATTTATGTGCATAGAATGACGTAATCAACTAGGACAAATGGATTCCCGAGAAATTGATTACATAATCGGTAGAACCCTATCAGAAGGTCATGACAGGAATCCATCTATGTGCATAGAATGACGTAATCGACTAGGACAGTTGGATTTCTGAGAAATTGATTACATAATCGGTAGAGCCCTATCAGAAAGTCATGACGGGGATCCATATATGGGCATAGAATGACGTAATCGACTAAGACAAATGGATTTCTGAGAAATTGATTACATAAACGGTAGAACCCTAACAGAAGGGCATGACGGGAATTCATTTATGGGCATAGAATGACGTAATCGACTAAGACAAGCAAGTTGCTTTCTTAATGTCCCTTCTAAACCCATTTTCCAACTTGAAGTACTTATCTTTTTCACCCACAACTATACTTTACAGCTTTTTGGATACCCCAACACCAAGAAATACTTTTCAAAAGGCATTTCAGAGCAAGTTCCTTTCTTTATGTCCCTCCTAAACCCATTTTCCAACTTGAAGTACTTATGTTTTTCACCCACACCTTAGTTATAGGTAAGAGTTTTAAGTTTTACCTTAGAGTCCTAGCTTAGAGTTTTTGTTTGAGTTCTAGTTTGGTTTAGTTTTAGTTAAAAGTTTAGAGTTTTATATATCATAGTATTAGCTTATAGTTTTTTTTAGTTCAAGTTTATTTTAGTTTTAGTTAAGAGTTTAGAGTTTTTAGCTTAGAGTCCTAGCTTAGAGTTTTTGTTAGAGTTCTAGTTTGGTTTAGTTTTAGTTAAAAGTTTAGAGTTTTTTAGCTTAGAGTCTTAGCTTAGAGTTTTTGTTAGAGTTTTAGTTTAGTTTAGTTTTAGTTAAGAGTTTAGAGTTTTTAGCTTAGAGTTTTATTCAGAGTTTTAGTTTAGTTTAGTTTTAGTTAAGAGTTTAGAGTCTTAGCTTAGAGTTTTTGTTAGAGTTCTAGTATAGTTTAGTTTTATTTAAGAGTTTGGTGTTTTACCTTAGAGTTTATGTTAGGTTTCTAGTTTAGTTTTATTTTACTTATGAATTTGACGTTTTATATTTTAGTTTTTGTTATGGTTATAGTTTATTTTAGTTTTAGTTAATAGTTTAGAGTTTTAGCTTAGAGTCTTGGCTTAGAGTTTTTGTTAGAGTTGAAGTTTAGTTTAGTAATAATTAAGATTTTAGAGTTTAAGATTAGAGTTTATCTTAGTGTTTTTGTTAGAGTTCTAGTTTAGATAAAGTTAACAGTTTGGGGTTCTACCTTAAAGACTTAGTTTAGAGTTTTAGTTTAGTTTTAGTTAAGAGTTTAGAGTTTTTTAGAATAGAATCTTAGCTTAGAGTTTTTGTTAGAGTTCTAGTTTAGTTTAATTTTAGTTAACAGTTTGACGTTTTATCTTTGAGTTTTTGTTAGAGTTCTAGTTTATTTTAGTTTTAGTTAATGGTTTAGAGTTTTAGCTTAGAATCTTAGCTTAGAGTTTTTGTTAGAGTTGAAGTTTAGTTTAGTGATAGTTATGAGTTCAGAAATTAAGTTTAGAGTCTTAGCTTAGAGTTTTTGTTAGACTTCTAGTTTAGTGTAGATAAGGTTAAGAGTTTAGAGTTTCTGTTATAGTTCTAGTTTAGTTTAGTTTTATTTTATAGTTTGGTGTTTTACCTTAGAGTCCTAGCTTAGAGTTTTAGTTAGAGTTCTAGTTTAGTTTTATTTTAATTTTGAATTTGACGTTTTGTCTTTGAGTTTTTGTTAGGGTTCTAGTTTATTTTAGTTTTAGTTAATTGTTTATAGTTTTAGCTTAGAGTGTTAGCTTAGAGTTTTTGTTAGAGTTGAAGTTTAGTTTAGTAATAATTAAGAGTTCAGAGTTTTAGCTTAGAGTCTTAGCTTAGAGTTTTTGTTAGAGTTCTAGTTTAGTTTAGATAAAGTTAACAGTTTGGATTTCTACCTTAGAGACTTAGCTTAGAGTTTAAGTTTAGTTTTAATTAAGAGTTTAGAGTTTTTTAGCTTAGAATCTTAGCTTAGAGTTTTTGTTAGAGTTCTAGTTTAGTTTAATTTTAGTTAAGAGTTTGATTTTTCACCTTAGAGTTTCAGTTAGAGTTCTAGTTTAGTTTAATTTTAGTTTAGAGCTTGACGTTTTATATTTGAGTTTTTGTTAGAGTTCTAGTTTATTTTAGTTTTAGTTAATAGTTTAGAGTTTTAGCTTAGAATCTTAGCTTAGAGTTTTTGTTAGAGTTGAATTTTAGTTTATTATTAGTTATGAGTTCAGAGTTTTAGCTTATAGTCTTAGCTTAGAGTTTTTGTTAGAGTTCTAGTTTAGTTTAGATAAAGTTAAGAGTTTAGAGTTTTTGTTAGAGTTCTAGTTTGGTTTAGTTTTAGTTAAAAGTTTCGAGTTTTTCAGCTTAGAGTCTTTGCTTAGAGTTTTTGTTAGTTTCGGTTTAGTTTAGTTTTAGTTAAGAGTTTAGAGTTTTTAGCTTAGAGTCCTAGCATAGAATTTTTAATAGAGTTCTAGTTTGGTTTAGTTTTAGTTAAAAGTTTAGAGTTTTTTAGCTTAGAGCTTAGAGTTTTTGTTAGAGTTCTAGTTTAGTTTAGTTTTAGTTAAGAGTTTAGAGTTTTTAGCTTAGATTCTTAGCTTAGAGTTTTTTTCAGAGTTTTAGTTTAGTTTAGTTTAAGTTAAGAGTTTAGAGTCTTAGCTTAGAGTTTTTGTTAGAGTTCTAGTTTAGTTTAGTTTTAGTTAAGAGTTTGGTGTTTTACCTTAGAGTTTTAGTTAGAGTTCTATTTTAGTTTTATTTTAGTTAAGAGTTTAACGTTTTATCTTTGAGTTTTTGTTAGGGTTCTAGTTTATTTTAGTTTTAGTTAATAGTTTAGAGTTTTAGCTTAGAGTTTTAGCTTAGAGTTTTTGTTAAAGTTGAAGTTTTGTTTAGTAAAAGTTAAGAGTTTAGAGTTTTAGCTTAGTCTTAGCTTAGAGTTTTTATTAGAGTTCTAGTTTAGTTTATATATAAATAAGAGTTTAGAGTTTTACCTTAGAGACTTATCTTAGAGTTTTAGTTAAAGTTGAAGTTTAGTTTAGTAATAGTTAAGAGTTTAGAGTTTTAGCATAGTCTTAGCTTAGAGTTTTTATTAGAGTTCTAGTTTATTTTAGATATAGTTAAGAGTTTGGAGTTTTACCTTAGAGAATTAGCTTAGATTTTTAGTTTAGTTTTAGTTAAAAATTTAGTGTTTTTTAGCATAGAGTCTTAGCTTATAGTTTTTGTTAGAGTTATTGTTTAGTTTATTTTTAGTTAAGAGTTTAGAGTTTTTAGCTTATAGTCTTAGCTTAGAGTTTTAGTTAGAGCTCTAGTTTAGTTTAGTTTTGGTTAAGAGTTTAGAGTTTTAAAATATTGCCTTAGCTTAGAGTTTTAGTTAGAGTTGAAGTTTAGTTTAGTTACAATTAAGAATTTAGAGTTTTAGCTTAGAATCATAGCTTAGAGTTTAACTTAAAGTTGCAGTTTAGTTAAATTTTAAATAAGAGTTTCGAGTTTTAGCTTAGAGTCTTACCTTAGAGTTTCGTTAGAGTTCTAGTTTAGTTTAGTTTTAGTTAACAGTTTAGAGTTTTACCTTAAATTCTTAGTTAGGGTTTTAGTTAGAGTTCTAATTTAGTTTAGTTATAGTTAAGAATTTAGAGTTTTAGCTTAGAGTCATAGCTTAGTGTTTTGGTTAAAGTTATAGTTTAGTAAAGTTATAGTAAAGAGTTTAGAGTTTTACCTTAGAGTCATAGCTTAGAGTTTTAGTTAGAGTTCTGATTCAGTTTAGTTTTAGTTAAGAGTTTAGAGTTTTAGCTTAGAGTCTTAGCTTATAGTTTGTGTTAGAGTTCTAGTTTAGTTTAGTTATAGTTAAGAGTCTCGAGTTTTTAGCTTAGAGTCTTAGCTTAGAGTTTGTGTTAGAGTTCTACTTTAGTTTACTTTTAGTTAAGAGTTTCAAGTTTTAGCTTATAATCCTAGCTTATAGTTTGTCTTCGAGTTCTAGTTTAGTTTAGTAATCGTTAGAAGTTCATTGTTTTAACTTATACTTATAGTTTTAATTAGAGTTCTAGTTTAGTTTAGTTTTAGTAAAGAGTTTAGAGTTTTAGTTTAGTTTTAGTTAAGAGTTTAGAGTTTTAGCTTAGAGTCTTAGCTTATAGTTTTTGTTAGAGTTATAGTTTAGTTTAGGTAAAGTTAAGAGTTTGGAGTTTTACCTTAGAGACTTAGCTTAGAGTTTTAGTTTAGTTTAGTTTTGGTTAAGAGTTTAGAGTTTTAGCTTAGAGTCTCCGCTTAGTGTTTTCGTTAGAGTATTTGTTTATTTTTAGTTAAGAGTTTAGTGTTTTTAGCTTAGAGTCTTAGCTTAGAGTTTTTGTTAAAGCCATAGTTGAGTTTATTTTTATTTCATAGTCTTATCTCAGAAATATATTTTTAATTGGAGTTCTAGTTTATTTTAGTTTTAGTTAATATTTTATAGTTTTAGCTTAGAGTCTTAGCTTAGTTTTATTTAGAGTTCTAGTTTAGTTTAGTTTTAGTTAAGAGTTTAGAGTTTTACCATAGAGTCTTAGCTTAGAGTTTTAGTTAGAGTTAAAGTTTAGTTTAGTTACAGTTAAGAATTTAGATTTTTATCTTGGAGTCATAGCTTAGAGTTTTACTTAAAGTTACAGTTTGGTTAAGTTTTAGTTGAGAGATTCGAGTTTTAGCTGAGTCTTAGCTTAGAGTTTTTGTTAGAGTCATAGTATAGTTTAGTTTTAGTTAAGAGTTTAGAGTTTTACCTTAGAGTCTTAGCTTAGAGTTTTTGTTAGAGTCCTAGTTTAGTTTAATTTTAGTTAAGAGTTTGATGTATTATCTTTGAGTTTCACTTAGAGTTCAAGTTTATTCTAATTTAATTTAAGAGTTTTCTGTTTTAACATAGAATCTTAGCTTAAAGTTTTAATTAGAGTTCTAGTTTAGTTTAGTTTTATTGAAGATTTTAGAAATTTAGCTTAGAGTTTTAGCCTAGAGTTTTTGTTAGAGTTCTATTTTATTTTAGTTTTAGTTAAGATTTTAGAGTTTTTAGCTTAGAGTTTTTGTTGAAGTTCTAGTTTAGTTTAGTTTTAGTTAAGAATTAAGAGTTTTAGATTAGAGTTTTTGTTAGAGTTGAAGTTTAGTTTAGTAATAGTTAAGATTTTAGAGTTTCAGCTTAGAGTTCTAGCTTAGAGTTTTTGTTAGATTTCTAGTTTAGTTTAGATATAGATAATTGTTTAGAGTTTTACCCTCGAGACTTAGCTTAGAGTTTTAGTTTAGTTTAGTTTTAGTTAAGAGTTTAGAGTTTTTTAGCTTAGAGTTTTAGCTTAAAGTTTTAGTTAGAGTTCTAGTTTAGTTTTAGTTAAGAGTTTGGTGTTTTACCTTAGAGTCATAGCTTAGAGTTTTAGTTTAGTTTAGTTTTAGTTAAGAGTTTAGAGTTTTTTAGCTTAGAGTCTCTGCTTAGAGTCTTAGCTTAGAGTTTTTTGTTAGAGTTCTAGTTTAGTTAAGTTTTATTTATAAGTTTAGAGTTTTTAGCTTAGAGTCTTAGCTTAGAGTTTTTTTTGAAGCTCTAGTCTAGTTTAGTTTTAGTTAGTAGTTATTAGTTGTAGCTTAGAGTCTTAACCTAGAGTTTTTGTTAGAGTTTTAGTTTAGTTTACTTTTAGTTAAGAGTTTATAAATTTAGCTTAGAGTCTTAGACTAGAGTTTTTTTTAGAATTCTAGTTTATTTTAATTATAGATAAGAATTTAGAGTTTTTATCTTAGAGTCGTAATTTAAAGTTTTGGTTAGAGTTTTAGTTTAGTTTAGTTAAGAGTTTAGAGTTTTATCTTAGAGTCATAGATTAGAGTTTATGTTGAAGTTGAAGTTTAGTTTATTCATAGTTGAGAATTTAGATGTTTTAGCGTAGATTATTAGCTTAGAGTTTTAATTAGAGTTCTAGTTTAGTATAGGTTTAGTTAAGAGTTTATAGTTTTATCTTAGAGTCTTAGCTTAGATTTTTGTTGAAGTTCTAATTTAGTTTAGTTAAGAGTTTAGAGTTCTACTATAGAGTCTTAGCTTACAGTTTTACTTAGAGTTGAAATTTAGTTTAGTTATAGTTAAGGGTTTAGAGTTTTAGCTTGGAGTCTTAGCTTAGAGTTTTAGTTAGAGTTCTAGCTTGGTTTAGTTTTATTAAGAGTTTAGAGTTTTACCTTAAAGTCATAGCTTAGAGTTTAGAGTTCTAGTTTAGTTTTAGTTAAGAGTTTTACCTTAAAGTCTTAGATTAGAGTTTTAGTTAGGGTTGAGGTTTCGTATAGTTTAGTTATAGTTAAGAGTTTATAGTTTTAGCTTAGAGTCTTAGCTTAGAGTTATGGTTAGAGTTATTGTTTAGTTTAGTTTTAGTTAAGAGTTATAGCTTAGAGGTTTAGCCTAGAATCTTAGCTTAGAGATTTAGTTAGAGTTGAAGTTTAGTCTAAACTAGCATAACCATAAAATTCCACAAAATTGCATAGAAATACCATAACCATAGGTTAGATTAGGTTAGGTTAGAGGTTAGTTTTCTCCACGTTTAAGTTAGGTTAGATTAGGTTAGCTTATCATGAGCTCTCATGATAAGCTAACCTAATCGAACCTAACTTAAACGTGGAGAAACCTAACCTCTAACCTAACTCTAAGCTAAAACTCGAAACCCTTATTTAAAACTAAAATAAATTGGAGACCTAATTTAAACTCTAAGCTATGATTGTAATCTAAAACTATAAATTATTAATTTTAACTAAACTAAAATAAAACTCTAACTAAAACTCTAAGATAAGATAATATGTTAAAAATCTAAACTCTTGAACAAAAATAAGATAAACTAGAACTCTAACTAAAACTATAAGCTAAGACTATAAGATCAAAACTCTAAACTCTGAATTAAAACTAAACTAAACAATAACTCTAACAAAAACTCTGAGCTAAGACTCTAAGCTAAAAAACTCTAAACTCTTAACTAAAACTAAACTAAAACTCTAAGCTAAGTCTCTAAGGTAAAACTCCAAACTCTTAACTATATCTAAACTAAACTAGAACTCTAACAAAAACTCTAAGCTAAGACTCTATGCTAAAACTCCAAACTCTTAACTATTACTAAACAAAACTTCAACTTTAAAAAAAACTCTAAGCCAAGACTCTATGCTAAAAATCCAAACTCTTAACTAAAACAAAACTAAACTAGAATCTCAACAAAAACAATAAGCTAAGACTATAAGCTAAAACTCTATACTCTTAACTAAAACTAAACTAAACTAGAACTCTAACAAACACTCTAAGCTAAGACTCTATGCTAAAAACTCTAAACTCTTAACTAAAACTAAACTAAACTAAAACTCTAGCTAAAAATCTAAGCTAAGTCTCTAAGGTAAAACTCCAAACTCTTAACTTTATCTAAACTAAACTATAAATCTAACAAAAACACTAATCTAAGACTATAATCTTAATCTCTAAACTCTTAATAACCACTAAACTAAACTTAAACTCTAACAAAAACTCTAAGCTAACAGTCTAAGCTAAAACTCTAAACTAGTAACTAAAACTAAAATAAACAAGAACCCTAACAAAAACTCAAAGACTAAACTACAAACTCATAACTAAAATAAAACTAAATTAGAACTCTAACTAAAACTCTAAGCTAAGACTCTAAGGTAAAACACCAAACTATTAACTAAAACTAAACTAAACTAGAACTCTAACAAAAACTCTAAGCTAAGACTCTAAACTCTTAACTAAAACTAAACTAATCTAAAACTCTGAATAAAACTCTAAGCTAATACTATAATCTAAAAACTATATAACTGAAACTAAGCTAGACTTAAACTATAAAAAAAACTCTAAGCTAAGACTATAATCTAAAAAACTATAAACTTTTAAATAAAAATAAACAAAACTAGAACTCTAACAAAAACTCTAAGCTAGGACTCTAAGCTAAAAACTCTAAACTATTAATTAAAACTAAAATAAAACTGAAATAACAGAAGCTATAAGAAAATACTCTAAGCTGTAAAACAACAAACTTTTAAATAAAACTAAACCAAACTAGAACTCTAACAAAAACTCTAAACTCTTAACTTTATCAAAACTAAACTAGAACTCTAACAAAAACTCTAATCTAAGACTCTAAACTAAAACTCTAAACTCTTAATTATTACTAAACTAAACTTCAACTCTAACAAAAACTCTAAGCTAAGACTCTAAGCTAAAACTCTAAACTATTAACTAAAACTAAAATAAACTAGAACAAAACTCAAAGATAAAACGTCAAACTCTTAACTAAAATTAAACTAAACTAGAACTCTAACTGAAACTCAAAGGTGAAAAATCAAACTCTTAACTAAAATTAAACTAAACTAGAACTCTAACAAAAACTCTAAGCTAAGTCTCTAAGGTAGAACTCCAAACTTGTAACTTTATCTAAACTAAACTAGAACTCTAACAAAAACTCTAAGCTAAGACTCTAAGCTAAAACTCTAAACTCTTAATTATTACTAAACTAAACTTCAACTCTAACAAAAACTCTAAGCTAAGACTCTAAGCTAAAACTCTAAAATATTAAATAAAACTAAAATAAACTATAACCCTAACAAAAACTCAAAGATAAAACGTCAAACTCATAAGTAAAATTAAACTAAACTAGAACTCTAACTAAAACTCTAAGCTAGGACTCTAAGGTTAAACACCAAACTCTTAAATAAAACTAAACTAAACTAGAACTCTAACAAAAACTCTAAACTCTTAACTTTATCTAAACTAAACTAGAACTCTAACAAAAACTCTAAGCTAAGACTCTAAGCTAAAACTCTAAACTCATAACTATTACTAAACTAAACTTCAACTCTAACAAAAACTCTAAGCTAAGATTCTAAGCTAAAACTCTAAACTATTAACTAAAACTAAAATAAACTAGAACTCTAACAAAAACATACAGATAAAACTTCAAACTCTTATCTAAAATTAAACTAAACTAGAACTCTAACTGAAACTCAAAGGTTAAAAAATCAAACTCTTAACTAAAATTAAACAAAACTAGAACTCTAACAAAAACTCTAAGATAAGATTCTATTATACAAACCTCTAAACTCTTAACTAAAAATAAACTAAAACTCTAAGCTAAGTCTTTAAGGTAGAACCCCAAACTGTTAACTTTATCTAAACTAAACTAGAACTCTAACAAAAACTCTAAGCTAAGACTCTAAGCTAAAACTCTAAACTCTTAATTATCACTAAACTAAACTTCAACTCTAACAAAAACTCTAAGCTAAGAGTCTAAGCTAAAACTCTAAACCATTAACTAAAACTAAAATAAACTATAACCCTAACAAAAACTCAAAGATAAAACGCCAAACTCTTAAATAAAACTAAACTAAACTAGAACTATAAATAAAACAATAATCTAATACTCTAAGCTCTTCACTTAAAATAAACTAATCTAAAACTCTTAAAAAAACTCTAAGCTAAGAATATAATATAAAAACTCTATAAATAAAACTAAGCTCAAATAGAAATATAACAAAAACTCTAAGCTAAAAATATAATATATAAAACTATAAAATTATAAATAAAAATAAACCAAAATATAACTCTAAAAAAAATTCTAAGCTGGTACTATAATAAAAAATATATAAAATATTAATTAAATAAAAAATCAACTGAAACTAACAAAAGATATAAGAAAAGAATTTGAGATATAAAACTCTAAAATTTTAACTAAAACTAAACCAAACTAGAACTCAAACAAAAACTCTAAGCTAGGACTCTAAGGTAAAACTTAAAACTCTTACCTATAACTAAGGTGTGGGTGAAAAAGATAAGTACTTCAAGTTGGAAAATGGGTTTAGGAGGGACATAAAGAAAGGAACTTGCTCTGAAATGCCTTTTGAAAAGTATTTCTTGGTGTTGGGGTATCCAAAAAGCTGTGAAGTATAGTTGTGGGTGAAAAAGATAAGTACTTCAAGTTGCAAAATGGGTTTAGAGGGGACATTAAGAAAGTAACTTGCTTGTCTTAGTCGATTACGTCATTCTATGCCCATAAATGAATTCCCGTCATGCCCTTCTGTTAGGGTTCTACCGATTATGTCATCAATTTCTCAGAAATCCATTTGTCTTAGTCGATTACGTCATTCTATGCCCATATATGGACACCCGTCATGACCTTCTGATAGGGTTCTACCGATTATGTAATCCATTTCTCAGAAATCCAACTGTCCTAGTCGATTACGGCATTCTATGCCCATATATGGATTCCTGTCATGACCTTCTGATAGGGTTCTACCGATTATGTAATCAATTTCTCGGGAATCCATTTGTCCTAGTTGATTACGTCATTCTATGCACATAAATGGATTCCCGTCACGAGCTCCTGATAGGGTTCTACCGATTATGTAATCAATTACTCGGGAATTCTCTCCCTTCAATTATGCAATCAATATATCTCTTCCCCACCTTCTCCTTAGAAACAACAAATTAATTCCCCTTTCTTGAATCAATAATTCCCCTTAGAAACAACAAATTAATTCCCATTTCGTGATATATCAATCAATCTTGACATCACCTGTCAGACATTATTAAACTTCGCCTGGAAACAATTTGATTAATGATTGACAGTACCTGTCAGACATTATTAAACTTTGCCCGGAAACAATTTAATTATTGACTGACAGCACAGGTGTTCCAAATTCCCAATCGTTTTAATTAACCACTCGTTCTCCCTAATGACTCTATGCACATGGCCAAAACAACAACAACAAATACTCTTTCCTAGATCATACCATTCTCCCCTAGCGGGCACTTGGCCAAAAACAACAAATACTCTTTCCTGACATCATAACATTCTTCCCTAGCCGACACTTGGCCAAGCCACCTCTGGAGAAAGAGGTCATTGACCCCATTAACCACGTGTTCTCTCTAGGGACTCTATGCCCATATTTGGTGTACTGATAGGAGATACATTCTTTTGATAACCGAATTTTGTACTGATCGTGTCAATAGGGGCATCTCTACTCAGTTCTTTAGTTAAAGTCATTGAAGGGAAAGGAAGAAATACCATATTAGGTAATTAACTTACCGAGTGTGTAAATGATTACCTAATGTGTTATTTACACCATGTCCAACCTCCGACCTCCAACCTCCCGACCTCCTAGGTGAGAATCCGGGCCTGATAAGCACGAGTGCTCACAAGCTATGGTTGGGGACATGGAGCAAGGATTCACGCCCCCGTCCCTAGCGAGCCGGGAGGAGAGCCCTAAGTTGCACCTCATAGCGGTGGAGTGGTGTAACATTCTATTAGTAGCCTAGCCCGACAAATAGAATGGCTAACGCAACGGGGCTCCAAGGGTCTGGGGAGCCTTTGGTCAAGCCAATTCCCATGAAACACGAATGGATACTGAAGATCAAATGCAGAGAGATACTACTACTACGGCGTTCGCGGTAGCCGACGCGGACCAGGTCAGGGTGGTGCCTGGCCCGACAAGTATGCAAGCCGCCCGATCAAGAAAACATCTGAATATTGGCGCGTGGAATGTTCGCAGCTGCAAGCTGGAATCCATGCAACTGCTCCTTTCAAGGGAGCTTCAGAAGTATAAAATCAACGTTTGTTGTCTGTCAGAAACGAGACTTAATGTTTTTCTGTCCAAAAAGTTGACCGTTTCCGAATCTGACTCATTCCAGTTCCACAACTCGGGTCCCAATGATGGTTCTGGCCAGCAAGGAGTTGGGGTTCCTAATAGACGGTCCTACTGCATCATGCGTCACCGCTTGGGAGCCAGTGTCACCAAGGATCGCCATGATCAGACTGAGAGGCCACATTAGCCACATAACCATAATCGCCGTGTACGCTCCGATAAGGGACAGTAGTGACGCGGTCAAAGATGCCTTTTATTATGACCTACAAAGAATCATCGACAAGAAACCAAGGCGTGACATGCTCTTTGTAGCTGGAGACTGGAACGCCTGGCTTGGCAGAGTAGACCCCAACACAGCAGCAGTTATTGGCCGCCACACCGTTGGTGATGTATCAATGGAGAAAGGCTCTTACAGCTAGCAAGATACAACAGCCTATGCGTCACAAACACTCTCTTTGAGCACAAGAGACTCCACCTTGTTACATGGCGTTCGAAAGACGGCGTAACAACAGCCCAGATCGACCACATCTTAGTCAGCAGAAGATGGAGGAGCTCCTGCACAGATGCCCGGGTATACAGAGGAGCAGACACAGGATCTTTAAATGGATCCGACCACTATCTCCTCACTTGCAAAGTCCGTCACCGCCTTAGTAGGCAGAAGTGACAGAAGGCAGGGAAGCGCTTCGATGTTTCGAAACTAAGATGCCTGGAAATCAAAGCCGACTTCGAGTTAAAGCTAAGCAACCGGTTCGAAGCCTTGAATCGTCTCTCACTCGTCGATGAAGAATGGGAGCAGATAAAAATTGCGACACAGGACGTAGCTGAGGAGGTGCTTGGCCACACAAATCGAAAACAGCGAGCCTGGATCTCTGACCACACCATAGAACTAGTTGAGAAGAAGCGACCCCTCGTGGGAGGTGCAAAAGAACCCTTAAAAGTAGCCCGCAAAGCAGTTAAATAGTCACTGAAACGGGACTGATAACAGTACTGGTTAGGTCTGGCGAATGAGTTGGAACAAGCGTCCAGGAGCCACAACAGCAGGAAAATGTTCAAACTCCTGAAAGAAGCGACAGGAAAAGCTCCTGTAACGGTTGAGACACCGAAAGATAAGTCCGGGGAACTCATCCAAACAGAAGAAGGACGCATGGAACGCTGGCGAGAGCATTTTTCTGAGCTACTGAACCCTGTCAAACCCCCGTGCAATCTACCTGCCTTCTTTAGTGCTGCTAGAGAGCCCTACGCAATAAACCTCGATCCACCAAGTATTGCGAACGTACAAAAAGCGCTGAAGTGCATGACAAATGATAAAACTCATGGAGAGGATGGGATCCCTTCTGAAATGTTCAAGTCCTCACCAACTCTACTACGCCGGCTAGCTGACCTGTTTGTCCAGGTGTGGACGACGAAGACCTTCCCAAAAGACTGGAAAGTATCAGTCCTCGTTCCGCTATATAAAAAAGGAGATAAGGCCATTTGCGGAAACTATAGAGGTATCTCCCTGATGGACCATGTCATGAAGATCTTCAGCGTTATTCTTTTGAATCGATTCAAAGACGGACGTGACAAGTTAACCCGTCCTGAACAAGCAGGCTTCAGACCAGGCAGAGGCTGTCCAGAACAGATATTGACGATTCGCCTCATCCTTCAGTAGTACAGCAGGTTTCATCTACCCCTTCTCATCGCCTTTATTGACTTTGCAGCTACCTCCGACTCTCTCATCAGAGAGGAGCTATGGAGAACTATGGCTGAAGACGGTGCGCCACAGGAGCTTATTCAGATAATCTGAAGTGCGTTTAAAGACACTGAGACTTGCGTCCATGTTTCCGGCCATCATACCCCTAGGTTTTCAATGGAGTTGGGGGTAAAGCAGGGATGCCCCCTTTCACCTATATTATTCAACTTCGTGATAGACTGGATCATGTATAATGCAGTGAGAAACCACAGCGGAATAGTCTTCGGACAAATAGCTGGTTTCCTCCAGCTCCTGACAGATCTGGACTTCGCAGACGACGTTGCTGAGCTGGAAACTACCGCCGACAGCTTACAAGGCAGGATCGACGATACCTATGTGGTCTCAAAGCGCATCGGACTGGCCATCAGTGGCGCAAAGACTAAAGTATTGGCTCTCAACCAACCTGCTCCTTGCCAAGTTACCCTCAACGGTGAGCCAATAGAAAACGTCGAGGAGTTCAAGTATCTTGGCTCCATCATAACACCAGATGGCAGAGCTGAAAGGGATATCTCTGCCCGCGTAGCAAAAGCCTGGGGAGTCTTTACTAGTCTGAATAAAGCCTTATGACTAGACGGGATATCTCAACCAAAACAAAAGTCAGAATCTATGGTGCAACTGTTCGAGCAGTACTACTGTATGCTTGCGAGACATGGCCGATCAAGACTGAAGAAGCGAGAACTTTGGACGTGTTCGACCACCCCTGCCTTCGTTACATCCTCCGCATTCAGAGATGGGACAGGATTTCCAATAGTGAAGTAAGGAGTCGCTGTGGCCAATCAGAAGAGCTATCGCTTATCATTAAAAGACGTCGCCTGAAGCTCCTCGGCCAAACATTGCGCCGTCCCGAAGGCACGATATGTCGAGACGTCCTTGTCTGTGAACCAACCCCCTCCTGGAAACGTAAACCAGGAGGACAAAAGAAGAACCTGTGGCAAAAATTCAAGGAGGACCTGGAACCGTTCAGGAGACAAGGTCAGAGATGGGGCAAAGGTTGGTTAAAGATCGCCGGAGAAGCTGCAGCCGACAGGTCCAAGTGGTCGTCGGAAGTCATCCCAAGATCCTTTGGTACCGGGCAGGACAGTTCATCGTCTGGTTCCCGCCGAAAGTAAGTAAAGTAAGTAAGCATGTTTAAGCGAAAGCGGCCCTCCCTACGAGTCCAATATTTAGAGGTATAACAAGCTAATCCTTCAAATAGGCATTCAGCTTTTCAAAAATTGATACAAACTACAGCATTGGGACATAATTCTGCATCTTTAATCCAATGCTATTATGCTAAGCTGTTATCTTAGTAGTTTGTATAGTAGTGTTATTCAAAATAATTTTTGTTCACTAACAAATTTTCCGTGATATTATGTCAATTTTAGTTATGAATTCAGATTAATTGAAAAACGTAAAATGATTCTCATAGGATAATTTGAACAGTTTATTTAAAAAAAATCTTAATAAAGAGCGCTTTCTTATCTTACAAATAAATATTTGAAAATATTGGAAGACAAACTGAATATATTTCAGCGAGTACTCTTATATAATTGACTATTAACTTCATCAGAACGCAATGTTTATAGTTATATCCTGGGTTTCTGCGTCTAAATGGGCTCAAACATATTAATCGTGTTGGAAAATGTAAGGTTAGCCAATTTCTGTAATCATTTTCAAATAAATGACTGTTAACTGCACCAGAATAGGAAGTTTAGAATTATAGCCGAGTTTCTGTGTCTGTATGGGTTCAGACATGTTACTGTATGTGAAAATGTAAGGTTAGCCAATGGCTGTAATTATTTTCTAGGCATTTAATTCCAGGCATAGAAGCCTTTCCCGGTGACAATTGCATCAAGACAGTTTCAGTCGCGTTCCAGTAATTTAAAATGGCTATATGCTGTCTAATTATTCTTTCTTCTCAATGAGTAAGTCCATGGAATGTACTATGGAAGAAAATTTTCTGGACCCGGAGAAGTAAATTTTCATTCAATTAGAATAGCAATCCGTCTGTGAGTCGCAAACTTCCTAAATGTGAAAGATTATACCAATGCGTCTTTTCGCCAAACCACAGTTTATATAATTACCCAGTAAGCTTATCGCAGATCATTTCTGGTCTTCATTCTCGGTGCGAACAAAAAGCTCCTCCCACTTCTTCGTGCAGTTATGGATCAGTGTGTTTGCGTCTATCAATGAGAAATGGTTACTAAGTGCATTATTCGTAATAGCGGGTTTCCACTTGTTTCCGATTGTTTCGCGTCTGACTTGTCTACCCGTGAAAAGATCTGATGCCGCCTATGTTTCTACGTTCTCTGGAGCACTCGCACCCCGGTCCGGGTTTTTATAATGGGTGAGATAGGGAATGATCATACTGGATAATTATATAAACTGTGCGCCAAACACTTAAGTACGCCAGTAAAAAGACCTCAATTAATGTGGAATTAAGTATTTACTTTCAGTCAAGGCTGTATCCAGTTTTTTTTTTTTTTTTAGGGCGGCAGATAATTTGTTTTAGGTTAAGGTATTAAAATAAATTTTAAAAAAAAAATAAATTTGTTTATGTTCATTTTTATCACTTTTTTGTTACATGCACGCCCACAGAAACAGGGGAGGGGGGCACCAGAATAGCAGTGGTGAGTGGAAGGGGACAGGAGAATTTCTTTTAGAATACACTTTCTTATGAATTAGTTACTTTTCAAATATATGTAAGAATAAAATTTTCAAATTAAAGAGTAACTAATTTTACATGCAAATGAAACAAAACTCAGCAAAATTTTAAGCGACAAGATTCCTGCTAGAGGGATCAATTCATTTTAATCTGTTATAATTTAATTATTATGCATTATCACGCATTTGATACCAATCCGTTATTTCCAAAACCGAAAGTAAACGAAAATCAGTCTGAAACCGAATTTACGGAAAGATTGATTGTTTCCAAAGATTAAAACATGTGTATATTTGTCTTTGTGCAATTTAGTAAGCCTTGGAATAGGGCACAGAAGGATTAGAGATAGGAGCTTAAAAATAGCTTCCAAGTGGATATTTTAGGCTCTGATTTGATTCCCATGAGCTCCATTTACCTAATCTAGATCAACACAATTACAAGATCTTAAAAGCCCCAAACTGAAGGCTTGCCAAGATCTTTACATTTCAAAGGGTCCATACTCAAAACTAACCCTCCCTAGATAGATAACAAGTTTTGATTTTATGATGGCCATGTAAAACATACCTTTTTCATAACAGGACAATTATCTTCAGATATTTAAAATAGTTACAAGAAAGCACAAGAAAAACTAAATTTAAACTTACATTTCTGCTGTCAGACTGACTGTCCATCTTTTAATTTTCAAATTCAGCTGAAGAAAGTGAAGAAGGTCAAATAATACTGTTTATTGCAAAAAAATCTTTTCAAACAATCCGTGGTAAGCTGTAACTAAGAAGCGGCTCCAGCACACATTAACTAAAACTCTAAAAGCAAAATTTTTATGCCAATTTATACATCAGTAGAACTGACTTTTTAAGCTGATTCCATATATATACAATTCATTAAGCTTATTGTTACCCACAAGAAGCTACGAGGCTTGGAAAAAACTGCCTCATTTTCACATATGAAACATTTCACATCATTTTCGTTTTCTCACCATTTTCACATTTCACTGGATTATAAGAAGAACTCCACAACTGGTGTTCATCCCCTGGGTTCCCCTAAATATATATATATATATATATATATATATATATATATATATATATATATATATATATATATATATATATATATATATATATAACAATTATATTTCTTTCTCTCTTTTGTTGAATTCTTACAGATTTATTGCTTGCAAGACTTTTCCTCAGCTTTATTTCGATCCGCCGTTCTTTGTACATGTAATCAGTATTAGTAAACTAGAAAGTTATGAAAGGTATTTAGGGGTATTTTGTTAAGTTCAGTATATCTCATATTCATCAACCATTATGAGAATATGTCATATTTAATAATAACTTATAAAGTATACACCTCAACTTGACGAAGAATGTCACAGGAAACCGTTTTTATTAACACAACTAAGTTATAAGCCTGGTTCGATTTTGGACATTTCAGCTTTTCGTTAAAAAAAGAAACTCATAAATTTTCTCCTTGGTTTTAACCTTGCAAAAAACTCAATCAATATCACAATCTTTTTTGTTGTAACCTAGTAACTTCAAACTGCAATTGCTCTAGATATTTTCTATTTTGATTTTAATTTGGGAAGGTTAATACTTGGTGATAGTTCGTAAGTTCATAAGTTTAATAATCCACATTCACAAACAAATAAATAAATTAAACAACACTTTCGCGCTGGGGAAAACCTATGAAGGTTTGCGATCGCGCGAAAGTCCAAGTAACTACTTACCTATTAACTCAACTGTTTACTTAAACCTCAACTATTTAATTAAAACTATTATAAATAAACCAAAAATAGATAAACCATAGCCTATATATATGGAAAAATAGATAAACAAATAAATAACAGAATTAAAAATATTAATAGATAAATAAAACATAAAAGAAAAATAATAATAGCAAATCCATTCTCAATCACTCTTCAATACTCAACTCCCTCTCCCCTCCCCGACCCTTCCCTTCCAACCTTACCTTAGCCCCTACCTTCCCAGCCCACCCTTACCTCTCCAGCTCCTCCTCTTCCCCTACCCACCCTACCAGCCATAATAAAATTTAACAAATTCCCCCCCAAAAATCTTTGAATTTTTTTTTAATTGAGGTACATGTTCCGCCACTCTAATGCTCAATGGTAGCTCACTCCATACTGATGGGACGCAAATCAACAACTATATTATCACTTTGCCTAGTTCCATAATTATGCAGGTCACTATCAATTCGGTAAAAATTCTTTAAAAAATCGGGGGTTAAACCTTTCATACACTGAAACAGAAATCCATCAGCTTGGTAATCTCTTATCTGATCTACATTAAGGAGCTTCAGGGACCTAAAACAAGCAAAAGTGTTATGCACATCCTGGACATACCTACCGATTATTCTAACAGCTTTATTTTGTAGGACTTGTGCTCTTCTATAGTTGCATAAGAAGTTACTGCTCCATAGGAGGCAACCGTAGGAGATATATGGACAAACCAACGAATAATATATAGTTAAAAGTATTCTTTGAGGGAGAAACTGCTGCAGACGTCGAAGTATTCCTACCCCACGGCAATTTTTGATGAAATTGCGTCACTGTGACACTTCCATGCCAGATGGCAATCAAGATAAAAACAAAGGTAGCGGAGATGATTAACTTGCTGAACTAGATTACAACATGAAGTTACCTGGCCAGACACATCCAGTGGTGTACCAACTCTACAAAACGTCATTAAAGATGTCTTGCGAACATTTATACACAATAGACTTAATGAAGTGAAAATCTCCAGCCTTTCCAATGCGAGATTCGCCTTTCTCACCAGATCCTTCACAGATGAGGCAAGCACAGTTAAAACGGTATCATCAGCAAACGAGATAAGACATACATCTTTCAAATAAAGACGCATGAGATCAACATAGATGAAGTAAAGCAGCGGACCTAACACTGATCGTTGTGGTGCTCCACACGTCACTGGAAATATTGCTGAGCCCACATCATTAAACACTACTTTGAGGGATCTCCCTGTGATATAGCTTTCAAACCCCTTTAAGCGATTTCCGCGGACACCTAACGACTCCATCCCACTTAGCAGAGTTTGAAAATCAACTGTATCGAATGCTTTGCGAACATCTATAAATATAGACAAAGGTGTTTCACCTCTATCCATACCATTGTTAATTGATTCCATAAGTTGTTGCAAAGCAGTCGTCGTCGAGTGCCCTTTGCAAAATCCAAATTGGGTCTCACTCGGCAAACCATTAGCCTGTAGGAACTATATAGACGTTAATGAACAACTTTTTCTAATAATTTCGAAAACAATGGAAGGATCAAAATCGGTCTCCAATTCTCAATTTCCCTTTTAGGGCCACCTTTATAAAGTGGTATCACTTTCGCAACTCTTAGCTGATCAGGAAAAATGCCCTTTTCAAGTGACAGGTTTATAATAAAAAGTAGACACAGTAGAATATAATGCATTATTGCCTTAAACGCTCGAAGAGATAAGCCGTCCACTCCTGCAGAATTTGATTCCAAAGATTCTATTATTTTAAGCACTTCATCATTTGTACACGGATCAAAGATTAAATCAAAACTCTCACCTCTATTATCACATATAATGCATTCTTGAACCTGTGGTCGTCTATTTTTTACACTATTTTGTACTTTAGTACCAATATTAGAGGAAAAATTACCAAACTCATTTTCAATTCCAGACTTATCATCAGGGGCAAACCCTTCAAGTTGTACTTTATTCCCTCCAATTTCAGCATTCTCATTGGTCACTTCATTTATCACTTTCCATGTTTCTTCCATATTTCCTTTAATATTTGAAAACTTTCTATGGTAACATTCGGCCATAGGTTTGTGACGTAAGTTGTTCATTAAGTTGCACTGTTTTTTGAACAATTCACGCGGAACATCACTTTTATCATCTAGATATCTTTGATAAAGCTCAATCCTTAGTTTTCTTTCCTCCAGTATTTCACTCGTTATCCATGGCTTACGTGGTTCCTGTTTCTTCCCTTTCATTACCTTAATAGGATACGCACTATCATAAATGGGTAGAATAACAGACATTAGATTATCAAGTGCTCTCGTAGGGGATTCTTCTTCTGAGAACACAGGGGTCCAATCGATAACACTAACCTCCTCCACGAACTTTTGAAGATTCCCTTTTTTCATTAACCTTGTGTTTATTTTCTTTTTCTTTGGTCTGCGCGACTGACACTTCATAACACTCACCAATGGAAGATGACCAGGAAAGACCACAGCATTAGCATAACAAAGCTTCAAATTGGCAGAACAAACAAAAATATTATCAATTAGTGTTGCACTCTGTCCAATAATTCTTGTGGGTATACTCACAAACGGGTATAGATCACTCGACATCATAAAATTAAAAAAAATCAATATTGAGATTAGACAAATCAAGCAGGTTAAAATTAAAATCACCCATAACAATATGACTAGCTCCAGACGGTACCTTTGAAATCAGCTGACTCATACCTCCCACAAAATCCTCCAGGTGAGCACTGGGCGGCTTATACACCATGCTAATTATATTTTTTCTCCCATCAAATTCAATTTTAATTGATAAAACTTCAACCTTGCCTTCAATCCATATACTAAGATCATCCCTTTCATTATAATTCAACCCAATCTTTACAAGGAATCCAACACCACCACAACTTATCACCACTCGGTTCTAAACACAAAGATCATAACCTAGAAATGAATACAGTGAGAGAGACTGGTTTGAACTAAGACATGTTTCACATAATCCTATAATATCAAAAGAAGAAGAAAATCGTTCAATTAATTCTAAAATATCCAGGTAGCTTGTAATCACGTGGACATTCCAAGAAAACATAATCGTACGACTCTTTTCATTTATATCATGAATGTACGGCAACCAAATATAATCATTCTCCCTCATAGGCTTTAGCTCAACAATCGGTATATCATCATTGCCGGCAATACCTCTTAAGAAATAATCCTGAAGACTAAATCGGTTTTGATCAGACATTATCATTTTGAAAAAAAAGAGAAAAAAGAAGAAAAATAATAAAAATAATAGCACAAAGATTAAAAAAAACTCTATAAAAGGTCATCAATTGACCAGATACGCCTAGTTGGAGCAGTCTCAGTTTCGCGCACAAAAAAAGGCCTTGATCAGACCACAAACTGCGATTTCCAAACTCATCTCTTGAAGTGCTCAGAAGATTGCGCTTACGTTTCGTAAGGTTCTCAGCTACAAATAAGCCTTAGCCACTAAGCTGCTTCTTCGCTTTAAACACACGGCGAGCTATTTCTTTTGATCGAAACTGGATGAGAACAAGGGCAACTTTGTCTGGTCTTTGAGCATTATTTGTTCCAACTCTAAATCACTGAACACTAATTATGTCTGAATCCTTAATATTAGCAAGGTCCACCATGACAAACAATACGTCCTTCATGGTGTCCCCATCACTCTGCGAAGAAATCTGCTTCGCACCATTAAATAGCAGGGACTAACTTCTACCTTCCTGCTCAATGTCGTCTAGCTTGAGCTCAAGCTGATTCACGCGATTTTGCAACAAATCAATCATATGCATGTATGCTTTTAGATGTTTTTCAATCGTTTCAAATTTAGGATAAGACTCAACATTTACTGCATTATAAATTTCAGAGACGATTGTTTCAACTGAAAACTTAGCACTGAAATTAGCTGCAGTCTTCAAAGTCGATTTTTTCAGCTTTTCGTTAATTTTTATCTCGATTTCTTTGGTTAGATTTTTTTTTGTAGCCGCAACTTCATTCTCTGTAGCCACTATTAGTCTACGGAGATCAGCAATGGGATCTGAGTGTAGGCTAACCGTTACCGATTCTTGCCCTTTCCTTAGAAACTGACGGTAAACATCAGGATAATTTTTTTGCTCTGCAAACGCATGATTAACACCCTTAGTTTTTTTGTTGATACTTACTTCTCATTCCCATCAAAACTAAGTAAACTCGCAACGGATAGAACCTGACGGTCGTGGTTTTTTCCTTAGCAAAAAACAACAAATTTGCTGTCTCCGATATTTGTCTTCATTATTTTCTAGGATTCGAACCGGCCAAAGGGGATAACCCGCAAATTTGGCGAGGAACTAATTTCCAATTTCAACCTTATCCAGATCCATGGCGGCAACAATAAATATAAAAAATCGATAAAATTAGAATTTTATTAGCATCAGATAGAAACGAAAAGAAACTTATCTTTATGTGGCCAGGCCCAAGGATGGAAGTGCCAATCACCTTATTGGTCGGTGGCCTAATTAACCGTGGAGACCAGCTGATTACTAACCATCGTGCTCTGACATCCAGAACACTATCTCCAGATGATATCGAATTTTCTATTCGCACCAAACTTAGCTATCGTACCCAATTTTCTGAATTCAAAACGCCAAAAATCTGACTTTGTAAAATATGCAAGTATCAGACTGGACGAGGTATCACTGATTTAATTCAAGGTTAAAAGAAGCAAGTTCAAACAGGTGTATTCCCTTTGAGAGCATAAATCATCTGCTCATAAACACTAGCAGATAGCAATAGCAGAACATATATCATATACTAGCACCAATGATGTTACTTGGGATATGTCCACCGCATTGTGAAAGATAGACTTGTCAGCAGTCTTTCCCCCTACCTTTTCAGTAAATCGGTAAAATCTCGGCAATTTTCGGTAGAAATTAATTGGTACAGGTGCACTAAACGCACTCTTTTATATACTGTATATGTAACGTCAAACTGGAGATGCTACAGATACCGGGACAGATACCCACCCGACTGTTTATTTCAAGACACCGCTATTAAGAATTGGAATGCAAACAGTAATTTTCATTGCGTTTACGATATTTACACCGTTATTTTTGGGGGGTTTAGGGGGGGGAGGAACCTAGGTTGGGTTAGGGTATGTATTTAATATATGGTATGCTTTGCCACATCCCCACCTCCCTATGGTATGCCACCTCCCCATTTTCTAAGCTTCATACTTGATTCCCTCCAAAGCAGCCCTCTTCCCTCTTTAAATTCTTCATTATGATCTGGGTAGAAAGGAGCCAACCCCTTAAATTACACTAAAACACATTACGCTAATTACGCTAATCTAATAATGCGATTTTAATTAAGAGCGCTTGCAATTTCTGGACTGTTTCCCTCTTTTTTTTGAAAATGAGGCAATTTTTTTAAATCCTCGTAGCTTTTTGTGGCTAACAATAAACTTAATGAATCCTATATTTATGGAATCAGCTTAAAAAGTCAGTTCTACTGATGTATTAATCAGCATAAAAATTTCGCTTTTAGAGTTTTAGTTAAAGTGTGCCAGAGCCGCTCCTTAGTTACAGCTCATTACCACGGACTGTTTGAAAAGATTTCCTTGCAATAAAAAGTTTTATTTGACCTTCTTCACTTTCTTCAGCTGAATCTGAGAACTAAAAGATGGACAGTCAGTCTGACAGCAGAAATGTAAGTTTAAATTTAGTTTTTCTTTTGCTTTTTTGTAACTATTTTATATATCTGAAGATAATTGTCATGTTATGAAAAAGGTATACTTTACATGGCCACCATACAATTGAAATATGTTATCTCTCTAGGGATGGTTAGTTTTGAGTATGTACCCTTTGAAATGTAAAGATCTTGGCAAGACTTCACTTTTGGGGCTTTTGAGATTTTGTAAAGGTGTTGATCTAGTTTAAGTAAATGAAGCTCATGGGAATGAAATTAGAGTCTAAAATATCCAATTGGAAGCTATTTTTAAGCTCCCATCTCTAATCCTTCCGTGCCCTATTCCAAGGCTTACTAAATTGCACATACACAAATCTACACTTGTTTTAATCTTTGAAAACAATCAATCTTTCCGTAATTTCGGTTTCAGTCTGATTTTCGTTTACTTTCGGTTTTGGAAATAACGGATTGGTATCAAATGCGTGATAATGTATAATAATTAAATTATAACAGATTAAAATGGACTGATTTCTCTAGCAAGAATCTCGTCGGTTAAAATTTTGCTCAGTTTTGTTTCATTTGCACGTAAATTTAGTTACTATTTTAATCTGAGAATTTTATTCTTACATATATTTAAAAAGAAACTAATTCATAAGAAAGTGTATTCTAAAACAAATTCTACTGCTCCCGTCCACTCACCACTGCTATTCTGGTGTACACCCCTCCCCCTATTGTGGGCGTGCATGTAACACAAAAGTAATAAAATGAGCATGAACAAATTTAGATTTGTTTTTCAAATTTTATTTTAATACCTTAACCTCAAACAAAATACCCCTCCTCCTCCCCCCACAAAAAAATCCTGGATACAGCCTTGACTGAAAGTAAATACTTAATTCCTCATTAATTGAGGTTTTTTTACTGGCGTACTTAAGTATTTGGCGAAAAGACGCATTGGTATAATCTTTCACATTTAGGTAGTTTGCGACTCACAGGCGGATTGCTATTCCAATTGAATGAAAATTTACTTCTCCGAGTCCAGAAAATTTTCTTCTTTGTGCATTCCATGGACTTACTCATTGAGAAGAAAGAATAATTAGACATCATATAGTCATATCCCTGGTGCGGTCAGTTTCTTAGTTTGGGACGCGGGTCAGTGGTGTGACCCTGTAAGCTTAGCCAGAGTCAACCCAGCTCTGAATGGGTACCTGGAGAAATCTGGGGAAGATAAACAGGAAGGGTTTGCGAAAGCATACGTTGGCTGGCCCCCAGCCCCCCATTGCACTTCCTGGCTGAAGGGCCACGAAACGGAGATCAGCACCGCCGGTTTGGACCTTAAGGGTCTAGTGCCGCATCCTTTACCCTTTACCTTTACCATTTTAGATTACTGGAACGCGACTGAAACTGTCTTGATGCAATTGTCACGGGGAAAGGCTTCTATGGCTGGAATTAAATACCTAGAAAACACTTGCAGCCATTGGCTAACCTTAGGCCTACATTTTCACAGACGGTAATATGTCTGAACCCATACAGACACAGAAACTCGCTTATAATTCTAAACTTCCTATTCTGGTGTATTTAACAGTCATTTATTTGGAAATGATTACAGAAATTGGCTAACCTTACATTTTCCAACATGATTAATATGTTTGAGCCCATTTAGACACAGTAGCCCAGGATATAACTCTAAACATTACGTTCTGATGAAGTTAATAGTCACTTATATAAGAGTACTCGCTGAAATATATTCAAAATGTCTTTCAAAATTTTTAAATATCTAATTGTAGGATAATAATGCGCCCTTTATTAACATTTAAAAAAATTAAACTCTTCAAATTATCCTACAAAAATCATTTTACGTTTTCCAATTAATCTGAATTCATAACTAAAATTGACACAATATTGCAGAAAATTTGTTAATGAACAAATATTATTTTGAATAACATTACGATACAAACTACTATAACATTAGCTTAGCAATGTATTAAAGATGAAGAATTATGTTTCACTAGTTGTCTGTAACAAGTTTTGAAAAGGTGAATGCCTATTTGAAGGATCAGCTTGTTATACCTCTAAACATTGGACTCGTAGGCAGGGTTGCCACCGTCGGTGATTTATCACCAAATTAGGGGATTTTTTCTGTTTGGTGATCTGACGATTTTACCTAAAATTTGGTGATTTGCCTCACTATGTACAATATTTTTTCCTTACTATACACATTTGATACACTATATACAATATTATGAATTCCGTCCATTTTTGGTGCTTTGGTACAAGACAGTCTTAAATTCACTGTAGGCAAGTACACTCTTTAACAACTAGTTTCTTATTTGTCTTTAAAGTCTAAGAGTCTGCAAAATGTGGAAATGAACACACAAAATGGAAACTGTAAGTAGTTCTGTGAACAAAATCCATATGAATGTGACGTTACAAATCTTTTGGTACGGAAAATGCTTCTCTTTATTATGAAGACTACTAGAGACTGGTAGAATGTATAAATTCCCCTAAATATGTAAATACCATTATCAAGAATAAATTCACCTAAAAATAGGTGTAAATATGCATCGGCATAATACCAAAAATGATTAGGTATGAAAATTACTTAAAAGGTATGGACCTATTAGGAATAATAAAGTGTTTCAGAGCCAATTTGCCTTTTGGTGATTTTTTGGTGATTTATTCTGAGAGAAAATGGTGATTTTTTATTGGGTACAGTGGCAACCCTGCTCGTAGGGAGGGCCACTTTCGCTTAAACATTATGAAAATAACACAATAGTACAATGCATCGTATAGATTCTATGGAAAATATAGGAAGACATTTCTCTGGAAGCCCTACATCTTTTCAAAGAGAGTGAATATCCCCTCACAATGTCATATGGATTCTATGGAAGCTATAGGAAGAACATTTCTATGGAAGCTCTACACCTTTCCAAAGAGAGTGAGTATCCCCTCACAATGTCGTATGGATTCTATGGAAGCTACAGGAAAACATTTCTATGGAAGCTATAGGAAGACATTTCTCTGGAAGTCCTACACCTTTTCAAAGAGAGTGAATATCCCCTCACAATGTTGTATGGATTCTATGGAAGCTATAGGAAAACATTTCTATGGAAGCTCTACACCTTTTCAAAGAGAGTGAACATCTCCTCACATTGTTGTATGGATTCTATAGAAACTATAGGAGAACATTTCTATAGAAACTCTACACCTTTTTAAACAGAGTGAATAGGACCTGTCAAAGATTTTGATAACCTCTAGCTTAAAGGCATCTCATCGGGTTTGATAAAGACTGCATCGTGTCTAGAATTGATTGGCATATGGCTTTATATCATTTTGCGTAAAAGCTAACTTTATTTGCGAAAAAAGGGTATAGCATTTGCGAATTGGACTGTATGACCGATCTTAATTGAATAATAGGTAAAAAACAGAGCTAGATAGTATTTTCGAATTGGATTGTATGAAGGTGGTAAAAAAAGGGTTAAACTAATTACCAGTTAAGGTAAGCCCGAAGGGTTTGTTAACTCAGGCAATTTGTTATAAATTTGGAACAGCATCAATCTGTGAAAATGGTTAACGATGAAAAAATGACCTTGTGACTTGACCTAGCTTTACTTCTTCGATGTGTACTGTATAATACATAAGTGGCGTTTGAACAGTGTTGTCGATTTAAAATAGAGTCTAACGCTATGGAATACTAAATAGTTGATACTAATAGAGATGTAGTTGTTAATAAAAGAATTTAAATAATGAAATTCAGACCAATCAGTAGAAATTCGTACAAATAAAGCAGAGAGGTGTATATGAGTACGAACCGTCAAGGATCATAGTTATCAATGACCCTAACCACCAAGGACTTCAACCCCCAAAGGTCCCCTATCCCCAAATTCCAAGGAGGGCCCCCTCACCTCCAACTTTTTGGCCCCTCCCCCCATTTTTTGAAATTTTTTTAAGTTTTTTTTTAACTTTTTTTATTTATTTTTTTTAACATGATTTATTTTTTCAACTTTTTTTTTACATCTCTTAGAATGACATGTAGCATACTTAAAACAGAAAATTTACATTTAATATTTTCCGACAACAAAATGAGAAGCATATAAAAATGTTAGTCGTGACCTTTACCATTAGAAAAATAATGTTTTTAGTCAGCATTTTTTTTTACATTTTTTTTCAACTTTTTTTACATCTCAATAATATAAGCAGATAAGAATGAAACTTGATTTAAATTTTTAAACATATTTTTGTGCATACTCCTATTGATGATGACTGATGGTTCTCATTCAATATTTTTTTCATGAAAAACAAACTATTTTTTTAACTAATTTTTTTTGGACTTCGAAATTATTCAACTTTTTTTTAACATGGTATTTTTTTCAACTTTTTTTACATCTCTAAATGAGCTACATTTTTTTTGGACTTCGTAATTATTCAACTTTTTTTACTTCTCTAAATCACATCAGAAAAATAGAATGACACTTTTGATTTAAATGTTAAAACATATTCTTGTGCATAACCTACTCCTATTGATGAGGACTGATGGCTCTCATTCAATGTTTTTTCTTGGAAAACAAACTGATTTTTGTAGAACTAATTTTTTTTTGGATTTTGAAATTATTCAACTTTTTTTTACATCTCTAATGGTATTTTTTTCAACTTTTTTTCAGAAAAATAGAATTACACTTTTGATTTAAATTTTAAGACATATTCTTTTGCATACCCATACTCCTATTGACGAGGACTGATGGTTCTCATTCATTATTTTTTCATGAAAAACAAACTATTTTTTTAACTAATTTTTTTTGGACTTCGAAATTATTCAATTTTTTTTACATCTCTAAATCATATCAGAAAAATAGAATGACACTTTTAATTTAAATTCTAAAACATATTCTTGAGCATACCCATACTCCTATTGATGATGACTGATGGTTCTCATTCAATATTTGTTCATTAAAAACAAACTATTTTTTTAAACTAAATTTTTTTTGGACTTCGAATTAATTCAACTTTTTGTTTTACATCTCTAAATAATATCAGAAAAATAGAATGATACCGTTGATTTAAATTTTAAGACATATTTTTTTGCATACCCATACTCCTTTTGATGAGGACTGATGGTTCTCATTCAATATTTTTTCATGAGAAACAAACTATTTTTTTTAACTAATTTTTTTTGGACTTAGAAATTATTAAATTTTTTTTACATATATAAATCATATCAGAAAAATAGAATGACACTTTTGATTTAAATTTTAAAACATATTCTTGTGCATACCCATACTCCTATTAATGAGGACTGATGATTCTAATTCAATATTTTTTCATGAAAAACAAACTATTTTTTTTAACTAAATTTTTTTTGGACTTCGAATTTATTCAAATTTTTTAACATAGTATTTTTTTCCACTTTTTTTTACATCTCTAAATCATATCAGAAAAATAGAATGACATTTTTGATTTAAATTTTAAAAAAATATTCTTGTGCATACCCATACTCCTATTGATGAGGACTGATGGTTCTAATTCAATATTTTTTCATGAAATACAAACTGATTTTTGTTAAACTAATTTTGTTTTGGATTTCAAAACTATTCAACTTTTTTTTTAACATGGTATTTTTTTCAACTTTTTTCAGAAAATAGAATGACACTTTTGATTTCAATTTTAAAACATATTATTGTGCATACCCATACTCCTATTGATGAGGACTGATGGTTCTCATTCAATATTTTTTCATGAAAAACAAACTATTTTTTTAACAAAATTTTTTTGGACGCCGAAATTATTCAACTTTTTTTACATCTCTAAATTATATGAGAAAAATAGAATGACATTTTTAATTTAAATTTTAAAACATATTGTTGTGCATACCCATACTCCTATTGATGAGGACTGATGGTTCTCATTCAATATTTTTTCATGAAAAACAAAACTTTTTTTTTAACTAATTTTTTTTTGGACTTCGAAATTATTCAACTTTTCTTTAACATAGTATTTTTTTCAACTTTTTTTTACATCTCTAAATCAAATCAGAAAAATAGAATGACATTTTTGATTTAAATTTTAACACATTTTCTTGTGCATACCCATACTCCTATTGATGAGGACTGATGGTTCTCATTCAATATTTTTTCATGAAAAACAAAATATTTTTTTAACTAAATTTTTTTTGGACTTCTAAATTATTCAACTTTTTTTATTTTTTTTTATTTTTTAACATGGTATTTTTTTCAACTTTTTTTACATCTATAAATCATATCAGAAAAATAGAATGACAATTTTGATTTAAATTTTAAAACATATTCTTGTGCATACCCATACTCCTATTGATGAGGACTGATGATTCTCATTCAATGTTTTTTTCTAGAAAAACAAACTATTTTTTTAACAAATTTTTTTTTGGACTTCGAAATTATTCAACTTTTTTTTACATCTCTAAATCATATCAGAAAAATAGAAAGGCACTTTTTATTTAAATTTTAAAATCTATTCTTGTGCATACCTATACTCCTATTGATGAGGACTGATGGCTCTCATTCAATATTTTTTCATGAAAAACAATCTATTTTTTTGAACTAATTTTTTTTTTGGACTTCGAAATTATTCAATTTTTTTTTTAATTTTTTTTATTTTTTAACATGCTATTTTTTTCACCTTTTTTTTACATTTCTTAGAATGACAGGAAACATTCTTAAAACATAAAAAATTCACATTTAATTGAAATAAGCAATCATCCACCAAGACACACAGGCAAAAAGTGTGAGGATTGAGTAAAACAAACACAAAGATCTGCATTCAGAAACACATAACGAGAAAGACATGCATTGTAATCATAAAACACCTGCCCAGACACAGATGCAAGAAGAGTGAGAGAGACCAAAACAAATAAAAATACGTAGATTTAGCCAAACATACAGAGAAATACTCTCATTGGAATTAGGAAGCTCCTGCCTTGACACACAGCCAAAAAGATTGAGGTACACAAAAAAACATAAAAATTCGTATATTTAGACACAAATATCGATAAAGACGATCATTTTTGAAAAAGCAAACACCCACCACGAAACACAGGCTAATAGAGTGAGAGAGATAAAACACATACAAATACGTACATTCAAACACAAAAACCGAGTCAAACATTCATCGGAATAAGCATAAACCCATCCTCACATACAGTCAAAAAGAGTGAGAGAGACAAAAAAACGAAAGAGACAAAGGCATATACAAACACACAGATTCAGACACACAAACCGAGAAAGACATGCATTTGGAATAAGCTAACGCCCGCCCAGACCCACAGGCAAAAAGAGTGAGAGAGACAGAAGCACACACATATATGTAGATTCAGACACTCAAACCGAGAAAGGCATGCATTTGAATTAGCAAACACCCTCCCAGACACACAGGCAAAAAGAGCGAGAGAGACAAAAACACATACAAATACGTAGATTCAGACACACATACCGAGAAAGACATGCATTTGTAATAAGCAAACACCCGCCCAGACACAGAGGCAAAAAGAGTGAGAGAGACAAAAAACACATCCAAATACGTAGATTCAGACACACAAACCGAGAAAGACATGCATTGGAATAAACAAACACCCGCCCAGACACACAGGCAAAAAGAGTGAGAGAGACAAAAACACATACAAATACGTAGATTCAGACACACATACCGAGAAAGACATGCTTTGGAATAAGCAAACACCCTCCCAGACACACAGGCAAAAAAAGAGTGATAGAGACAAAAACACATACAAATACGTAGATTCAGACACACAAACCGAGAAAGGCATGCATTTGGAATATCAAAACACCCGCCCAGACACACAGGCAGAGAGAGTGAGAGAGACAAAAGACATACAAATACGTAGATTCAGACCCACAAACCGAGAAAGAAATGCATTTGAAATATCAAACAACCGCCCAGGACTACATGCAAAAGGAGGGACAGAGAAAAAAGCATATATAACTGCGTAGATTCGTACACACAAACCGAGCAAAACATGCATTGGAATAAGCAAGCACCCGCCCAGGAACACAGGCAAAAGAGTGAGAGCGACAAAAACACTTACAAATACATAAATTCAGTCGCACATACCGAGAGAGACATGGATTGGAGTAAGCAAACACGCGCCCAGACACACAGACAAAAAAGAGTGAGAGAGACAAAAACACATACAAATACGTAGATTCAGACACACATATCGAGAAAGACATGCATTTGGAATAAGCAAACACCCACCTAAACACACGGGCAAAAAGAGTGAGAGAGACAAAAACACATACAAATACGTAGATTCAGACACAAACCGAGAAATTGGAATAAGCAAACACCCACCTAGACACACAGTCAAAAAGAGGGAGAGAGACAAAAAAATATAAAAATACGTAGATTCAGACACACAAACCGATAAAGACATGCACTGGAATAAGCAAACACCCGCCCAGGCACACAGGCAAAAAGAGTGAGAGAGACAAAAACACATATAAATACGTAGATTCAGACACACAAACCGAGAAAGACATGCATTGGAGTAAGCAAACACCCGCCCAGACACACAGGCAAAAAAGAGTGAGAGAGACAAAAACACATACAAATACTTAGATTCAGACACACAAACCGAGAAAGATATGCATTTGGAATAAGCAAACACCCGCCCAGACACACAGGCAGAAAGAGTGAGAGAGACAAAAACACATACAAATACGTAGATTCAGACACACAAACCGAGAAAGACATGCATTGGAATAAGCAAACACCCACCCAGACACACAAGCAAAAAAGAGTGAGAGAGACAAAAACACATACAAATACGTAGATTCAGACACAAATCTGTACCGTAAGTAATATGTGATATATCTAAAATACAAAAAAATAAAATTCTTTCTAAGGATGCTTCCGACATAAATTAAACTCTCCCTAATTAAGCTTAAATCCTGTTTCAAACTCGAGTTTTAAATTCTTAACCAGCAAAAGAAAAACTGCGTTTTATTCTCAGCTAGACAAGGAAGATTGTTTTGAATTTCGCGAAGATACTTGGCAATAAATAAATCACGAGATACAAAATTCACAGGAAGTCTCAAGCTATCATGGGAGTACGAATGTTTAATCATCAAAATGTTGAAAACAAATTATTGGAGGGGCAGTTAGCATAATGAGTTAAGTTGGTAAACATAATAACAAAGTAGCGGGACCTCCAGAAGAGTTAGGCCAATCGCGAAATAACTCCTAGAGCGCAGAATCTGGACTTCGGTTATGTTGTGATGAAAACTGTTTTTTCGTAATTATTATTATTATTGTCATCATTGAGATTACTAGTATGACCACAGAGAGTCAATTTAATGATTAAATTTGCCTATATTTTCGTCTAGGTGAAGTGAAGCTTTGGTCATATACATACATTGTCGTGCACCAAAAATGTTAGTTTCAATAAAACCATTACTTTTCTATTTGTGTTTGTGCTTATTATATGCCTGTATCTCATCGCATAGTAGATAACTAGTTCAATTGTACTCCATTGGTAGCGCTCCCTAAGGAATCTGATTTGGAGATAATCCGAGGAAAAGAGGTTACACTTTTGTAGTTAAGTATTTTATTCTCTCTCTAAGATTGAGAGTGGCGCGGTCACCCATTTACCTTGCTCCCCATTGCAGTGGCACATTCCTCGATGGCACAATTGGCACAATCCTTTGAATTTCAAGTGGCGCGATCGGATAACTTATAAGGTTCAAGTTCACAGCTTTAAACCTCAACGGCGCAGTTGGCGCGATCGGTATACAAATGAAAACCCTTAACATTACAGGGTAAATCCCCATAACATTACATTTGTCGCGGTCGTAAACTTGGAGGAAAACATGCAATCTAGTTATACTACAAACTTCGTAATTTAAATTTGTATCATTGGAGAGATACAGACTTATAAGAAAAAGTGATTAGGCCTATAACCACTAAGTTATTATAGGAAAACACTTAGAAATATCTCATAGGAGATAATAGCCTCCCCCAAAATAGGTTAAGTGAAAAAAAATCATTTAGAGTTATTCAAACGCAAAAATGTCAGAAGAACTAAGCGAACTATTAATAGCGCAAAAATTGGTCGCGAAAAATGTAGAGATAACAAAATCTATTCCGCAATATGATGGAAAAACAGATATCGACGAATTTAATATCCAATTGACCCAGTTTGTAGAATTAACAATAACAGAGCTAGAAACGTTAGTCGTTATGCTCCTACTAAGATTAAGAGGGCAGGCCTTAACCTTCCTAAAGCAAATTGAAAATACTATAGGAGATGATGACAGCTCGCCGATAAATACAATAGAAAAATTGTTAATTGCATTCAAAGATAGATTTATCGAAACTAGTTCAACAAATAAATTAAAACACGGAATGGTATGTTTTGACCAAAAACAGAATATAAGAGAATATCTTCACAATATACGGATTTCAGTAGAAGCAAAATTCGGAAAAGTTTCAGTAGAATTGTATGAAAAAATCATACTACAGGCCTTTTTGCAAGGGCTACCCCCAAAATTATATAGGATGGTAATATCCAAAAAAATTGAGACATCGGAAGTCGCAGTTAAGGAGGTGGGACGAATGATCGAAATTGATACGATTGTAGCAAACCACAGTAAAACAAAAATAAATAGCCTAGGCGAATCAAACGAAAGCCTGACCTTCAAGGGCGATAAAGCTTCTCCAAGTTTCTTTTCAAGGGATAACTCCCCAGTGCCACAAAAAAATAGAACGCAAGAACCCAATAGGCAGAAAACAGTACGTTTTCAGCCCATTAAACCAATCAATTATAGAAATAGTTCCACAATGGTAAGATGCTATAACTGTAATCGACCTGGGCATATCGCGAGAGAGTGCCGCTTTAGAATTAGGGACACAACGGCACCAAAGATTGCCGTCGGTAATACGCAAAATTATGGCAACCATTTGTTCGGAAGAACAAATTTTAGTGCCAGTGGTGCACTGGGCTATAGCCAGGGAAGATTGCGCCAATCAGTACCTCACAACGCGTACCAACCAAATTTGTACAATCCTCCCCCCCAATAGACAAAATGATTATCGATTCAAAACCCAAATACTCGTCAAAACCGATATGATGCAAGAATGGTATATAAAAATCCCGAAAATTTGCCCTCGGAAAATGAAAATTTTTTAAGCCAACGGCATTTGCAGTTGACGCCAGCACCCAGCACTGGCACAAGAAATCCAAACTATCGTAATAATACATGGCAAAATCGACAAACAAATGTAAATCAATTAGCTAGAGATTCCATGGACATATCGCAATCTCTATTGCAGACACCGACGTATGAAATAAATCCTCAGGGAAACGTGCCAGGCCCCTGAGAAGAATAAATTGGACCCAGAAAGGGCCCAGAATATTTTATAGGTCCAACTCAATAATAGTACCGTCCTTTAGTGATAGTAATAATAATTTACCTATATTTAATGATTTTTGTGTGGCAAATGTCTACTTTAAGGCTTTAATTGACTCTGGTGCCACGGTTAATATCATAAGATCAGGCGTATTTAATATGTTGCCTCCGCATATTAGGCGACAAAGAAATTTTAATAATCCCAATTTAACTAGTGTAACAGGGAATAGATTGGATCCAAGACGCTCAAGTTGTCTTGAAGTAAAAAGGGATAAGTTAATTTTTCCGAAAAACTGTATAGGAACCGACAATTTTGTGCATGAAGTCATCATCATTTCTAATTTTTTAAGTTCTAATAAATCATTATTATACTTAGTAAACGAAAGCCGTATCTACCCATAAAAAACCCCTTTCACTAACTGACGAAATTTTAACAGAGGTTACAAAGAGAATGTAACAGTAAATAAATTTCTGGCGGTATAATGTTGCAATCTTTTGAACCTCATGTCTCGCTACAAAGAGGACATGGCACAATCAGAAATTTGTTTAATTACTCTGAGAGATATTGCAAAAATGAAGTAAATTTAAATGATAAGTGGATTGAATCTGCAAAAATAAAAATAGGAGATATGCGACGGTATATGTCGAATGAAATCAAGGAAATAGTGGAATTATGGAAAAAAGTAGGGAACCCCAATGCGGTTCAAGCGCAGCCAATGTTATTGGAGGATAGCGCCAGTCTAAATTTAATAGACAATGAAAACAAAAAAAATTTATGGATTCGTAATATGGAAAACAAAAGTCCCTCCCAAAACGATGGAAAGAATTCAAATATCACAGATGATTCAACCAGTGGATAGCAAATCCAAAATATGGCTCGCAATCCCGTCAAATGATATTCTTGGAAATCTGTTATGCGAAGAACAGATTATATCTTTCGACAAAGGAGAAGGTTTTATTTGGGTAAATAATAACCACGAAAATGATACAATTACAATAGAAAAGGGGACGTGTTTAGTTCAAATCCAAGTTATCTCGGAGAATGATTTAGATATATGGGAAAATTTTAAAAGAAACCTAGTTAACGGCATTAAAACCTCAATTAACAAATACCCTCTAACTAAATCGCAATTTTTAAACAAATTTAATATGAATCATATTACGGACTTAGAACTTAAGATAAAATTATGCGAATTATAATGGAATTTCAAAGATGTATTTTCCGCATCTGAAGATGACATCGGACTGATACTGTTTTATGAACATTCAATTCTAACGACCGGTAATCCTGTAGCGAAACAGCCATATCGTGTGCCATATAAGCACAAAGAGTGGTTAAAAAATAAAATTCATGAATTAGAAAAAAATGAAATTATACGCCCCAGTATAAGTCCGTAATCTGCACCAGTGATCTTGGTACCAAAAAAGAATGGTGATCTTAGACTTGTAGTAAATTATAGAGCCCTGATCAAACAAGTAGTTAATGATAAATTTCCTTTACCAAGAATAGACGAAATCCTTGACTCTATCTCAAGCAAAAACAAAATTTTTACTTCTTTAGATCTTACCCAAGGCTACCACCAAGTGAAAATAGCCTAAAAAGATGTCTATAAAACTGCGTTTTCTACAACTGAATGCGGTTCCTATGAATACTTGAGAGTACCTTTTGGACTTAAGACAAGTTCAAGCGCGCTCTGTAGACCCTTATTACATCTATTAAGAGGATTGAAAAATGTCATTCATTTCGTTGATGAGATCATATGCGCAGGAGAAAACGCCGAATAACACTTAGCAACATTAGCTAATGTGTTCTAGAAATTCAGAGAGGGCAATCTTAAATTCCGGCCTGAAAAAGTAAATTTATTTCAACCCAAAGTTAAATTTTTAGGATTAGTGGTGACTCAAGGAGAGATATCCCCAGACCCAGATAAAATAAAATGTCTCGAAAACCTCAAACCCCCTAGAACTAAGAAAGAATTAAGAGGAATTCTAGGTCTTACTGGTTACTTCAGAAAATTCGTGCGCAATTACGCCCAAATTGCGAAACCCCTCACGGAATTAACTAAAGGGAGCTCCCAAAATGTTACCTGGTCCCAGGAAGCTCAAACTTCCCTAGACCGTCTTAAAAAGGCACTCACTTCGGAACCAATATTATCGCTACTTGATTTTGAAAACAGACAATTCGTGGTCACAACCGATGCAAGTTCGAAGGGCATTGGCGCTATTCTTTCGCAAATAATCCCGGTAAAAAACCCTAATCCTCTAGAGGGAACGCCTAAACAAAAAATAATAGAAAAAGCTATATGCTATTCGAGTAGAACTGTATCAAAAGGCGAAAGTAGTTATTTCGCCACCAACTTAGAATTATTATCTATAATCCACCACTTGGACAAATTTAGACACTATTTAATTGGTAAAAAATTTATACTGCGTTCAGACCATAAAAGCCTGCAGTACCTGAGAACTTTTAAAAACCCCACGGGAATGCTAGCTAGATGGATTATGAAAATCCAAGATCTAGATTATGAATTCGAATATTTAAAAGGTAAAAAAAATGCAGCTTGTGACTTTTTGAGTAGGTTCCCAGAAAATATGCCGTCGGAAGCCGTGAAGAGCAAAATTAACGCTATCAATACTAAGAGTAAACATAAATGTAAGAAAAACAAAGTCAAAGACACAGTAAAAAAAAATAAGTAAACTATTGTCCCTTGTCTTTAGAAAATATAAAAAGAAATAAAAAAAGGACAAAATGTGTTTAGCACTTATTAATTATTTTGTGAATGATGATGTGCTATGAGATAAATACAAAACTCTTAGAAAAGAAATAGATAATTTTTACAATGATGTTGATGAAGAAATACTATTCAGAATTGCGACTGCTGAGGCAAATACAAAGCAAACCTCATAAATACCTGTATTACCCAAAATTTAATAATACCTTATTTCGAATATTTTCATTAAGATATAGGTGGAAATTTAGGAGTAACGAAAACTTTCCTTGAAATAAAACAATATTTTTACGTGCCGTCAGCATTAACAAAACTTAAGGAATTTGTAAGTAAATGCGAAGCGTGTAACTTAAGAAAAAAACCCCAAGCCTATCCTAACCCCCCAATGGGAAGAGTCCTGGTAGCGAGGTTCCCCTTTGATATTGTCTCATTTGATCTATAGGGAACCAGTGGAGGCTTACCTGTTTCCAACAGGGGCCACACTTGTATTCTTTCAGTTATAGATTACTTTTCCGAATTTACTTTTGCAAAGGCATTAAAGAATCAAGGCGCTTACACCCTGAGTAAGGTGTTAGCAGAATTATTTTTAAAGTTTGGCATCCCAAACAAGGTTATAAGTGATAACAGAAGCAATTTTATTTCAAAAGTAACAAAAGACTTAATGAGTTTTCTTAACATAGAGAAATTGGTGACATCCCCACGTCACCCACAAGCTAATAATAAAATAGAAAATAGGAATATAATATTTTAGATTGTACTGAGTGTTTATGCAAAATACAGCAGGAATGACTGGGATCAATACTTACCTTATTTAACAGACATAATCAACACTGTTTATTCAGAAACAGCTAAAGAAACCCCTTTTTATTTGCTATTTGGTCGCGACTTCAGAATACCGTATTATGATATTTTTGAACCCCGACAATACTATAATAACTCGGAGGATTAAAAACAAGAATTCATAAATAGGATGAGGAAAACTTATAAAACAGTAAAAAAATAGTTGGAAAAATGCAAATTAAACCAACAGCTAAGAAACCTAATCAAAGTCAGGGAAAATATAGATTTTACGATGGGAGATTCCGTCTACCTAAAGAACGAGGCAAAGATAGAATGCAAAAAACTTTCCAATAAATTCTCTGGACCGTATAGAATAGTAAAAAAGTACGATAACGATTTTACTTTTTAAATGTCGAACCCCGATTATGGAAGAACCTATAAGGCACATGTTAGCCGAATAAAAAGAGCCAAATTCCCAGAAAGATGGGTACCGCGTCCCTCGTCTACCGATTCGTCAGACGCAGAAGACGAGCCCCCTAAATAAAGATTGGCAGAGCTAAAACCCTTTAATTTCAAGCAAGACTATTTCGAGAATGATAGTGACGAGGAAAACTTTGAAGAATTTTTAGCTATGAAAAATCTAGTTATTCCCAAAAGAAAATCCCTAATACCAGTGGGAATAAAAACGCCAAAAAGCCTACAAAGTTCATCATCGGAGAGCGCAGGAGAATTCGATTATAGGATATCTCAGAAAAACCCATTTTTTCCTGATAGAATTTCGACCCCTTGTCCCCCCAAAGGATTTCCAAATGATATGGTTTCCCCAGCAACCCCTATATAGAGACTCCTGTCGCTACAAGAGGAATTGAACAGAGATGTAGAAACTCTGGGTATTACTATAAAGAAAATCCCTCCTCAAGACTCAATCATAACAAATCTACGAGAAGCTTTGGTTTTAAAAAATTTTCCCATACAAATGAGGCAAAGTAAGCTGCGTTGGAATCAAATTCCCGAGGATGGCCAGCAAGGAAAGTATCATGATATAACCGTGTCCATGGTCAAGCCTAAACAATGGACTTCATGGAGGGAAACACTAGTGCAAAAAATGCCCCATCCCCCTGAAGACATGGCATTTAAACAATGGCGGAACCCCGCAAAAACTTTTGATTCCTCTCAGGATTCTCAAGAGTCTTTCAACTCTCCCGAGTTGAGAACTCAAAGCGAGGACTTAGAAAATAAACCTTCTACTTCCTGAGGAGTAGAAATTTACGAAGGAAGGGCAGGTGATACCTCAAAAACGTGAAGTGCCACCTCTAAACGTTCTAATGCGGAATCATCGGAAACCAGTTCCGAAGAGTCTGGCGCCGAATCAGACCATATGGTAGTTAAAGAAATAGGGAAATCAAAACCGACTTCAGCGGCCACGCACGCGTAAGAAACAAACTTAAAAGGACACGAAGTTTTGAAAAAACAATACAAAAAGTTTGATCTTATATCCCTAGCAAAACCTAAAAAAAAATAACCGCAAGAAGCCGAGGAGAAAGTAACGACACAATTGGGTAGAACGGTTAAAAAACCTGATAGATGGAGTTACCCTTAGTCAGTACAGGATTAAGAGATTTTTAATAGTTTGGTTTCATAAAGGAACAATAATTTAAAACTCTTTGTCTAAGAATAAAAATGGTATAGCTATAAAAATACTAATGAAAATTTTGTCTAATATATTTAAGTATATGTGTAGTATGTCAAAAATAAATTTTCGTGCTGAAGGCACACGGCAAATAGTTTTACAAAAAATAATATTGCTGAAAACAAAAAACTATTAGTATAAATATACGCAATTATCAACTGATCATTTTCAGATATCATGACGACAGGATCAAAGCCTATCCGTAAGGCGATAATTGATACTGAATTTATTACAATAACGAGCGCGAAGGAAAACATTATATATTCTTCAACCACCAACATAGTATATTAAAGAATATTTTTTATTTTCGAATCATAGTAAAGATTAAAGAATATTATATCTTTGGCAGCCCAATCATCAACATAGCTGGTTGACGAAAAGGAAATCAGATATATGCGAAAGAATGGGATTTAACCTACAATCTTAAAGTATATGAACCCCACACTTATAATTACGGATTAGCACTCGCAAATACCCCCAAGTATTGTCCGGCTAGAGGGGAAGTCAAAACAAAATATAGAAAAAGAAGCGCGAAATAACTTGGTTGTTTACAACTGTTAATAAGACTAGACCCCGGCGCCGCACCGATGAGGGAAGACCGGCGGCGGAGGGGCCAAAAACAGCACGCCGAGCCGCTCCGCCGGTAAGATGTCGGCGCGCCTGCGTGATCAATGTTGACCGCAAACATTAATGTTTTCATCAGTCTTTCTCAAATCACAGCATAAATTTACAACAGATTCGAGCCTATTCATGAGTTCAAAAATTCACAAGTCGCTGGCTGGAGACTGCTCTCCTTCGTTATTAATCAAGAGAAGTAGAAATGTGATAGAAACGAAATGGTTGTGACGTTTCAGAACCCTTGCATAATACGAGTAGTTGAAGTATCTATTAGTTAAGTATTCTTAACATAAATAATTGTCAAAATTAGTAGTTTTTTTCATCGAGCATTACTGCATATACAACTTCTAATACCGTATCACAAAATTCGTCAGTTATCTGGGTAAAAACTGTGAATATAACTTTGAACTTAGAAGCTTAATTTTTTCATAATACCTTTTGCCTATATTTTTTTCGTCACCTTTAAAACATTGGAAATGGGCAACTTTTTTATTGATTGTTTTTTTTAGCTCTTTTGGATTCTTAAATAGACTTCTTGTATTAAAAACTGGTTTTTAGTTACAATTAAAAAAGAAAATACATTTTAAAGCTTTTTGGCTTCTTTATAGAATATATGTCATGTAGGCTAAGGCGTAAATGCTGCTTTTTTATAGCTTTTGGCTGCTCTTTTGGATATTATTCGTTTTTTTTTCTTTTGGGGATTCATTCCAAATTATAAATTGATAAATACCTAATATCAGTCAAATTATAAACTGCATCTAAAAGGAGTAAATTTATAAAATGGAAAAATACATGATGAACACTTCACATTTGAACACTTCAATTACACTGAAACAAAAAAACACTTAATGGTTTATTCGGTATGAAGAAAAATTAAATGCCAGCTATTTTCTGGTAAAAAATGAAAAACTCATCCGTTTTAAATGTAATTAAATGAAATAATATGCAGACTGAAGTAGCTTCAGGAAGATGTTGAGATTTTTCATCCTAGTTCGTCACTTTTAATCCAAGCAAAATGTTAGGACACTTAGTATCAGTTATTGAGTTTAAGCTTTGATTTCCAAATGCTCACAAAAATTACCAAATTTAGGAAGTCGCAACAATAAGTCACCTGTGGTCAAAATACTCAAAGACTCCTCTTTGATTCCCACCCAGGCTCAAAGCTTCTGCTATGGTCAGTTCCATGGAAATCTCCAAAGAGTTTCTTTTTAAAATAGCTTTCAAGCCTATTTAGGGATATATAGCCTTTTTTGCCTTTCTTCAAAGCTTTGAAAAAAGTGTTATAATATTCCAATTGATACATTTGTTATATTTGTGCATATTTTTGGTAATCATTTGTGGGGTGATAGAATTTTTTAAACCACGGTAGATACGTAAGGACGTTGCAACATCTAGTACCCTGAGGCCATAAGACTGTCAAAGACTCCTCCTTGAACCTCCCAAATTGAAAGCTTTTATTATGACCTGGCCTTTGAATGCAATTTGGGCACTGGACCAAGGGCGCCATTGTCACTCGAGCGCAACGTTAGGTGGGGATGTCGATATCGCTTTCGTCACACCAATTCGTTTTAGTGTGAATCTGCCTGGTACTTATGAATGAATGTTTTCAAATTAAACCCTTTTCATCAATAAGAAAAAAATGGGTCGGACGTATATGTCCCTTTCCCTTTGGACGATAAAACCATGCAAGTGCTGTATCAAGTATGACTCACGAAAATCTTGTTAATTTTTGTCAACTTTTCAACTTTTTGGCATCCCTGCTTTCAATAAAAAAAATTAAGGTACTATCACTTAAATATAATAAATCCCTATGCCCCCCAATGGATAATATCTTGATAGGACACCGTCTCTGTTTTAAATAAAAAAAAAATAATTAACTTATTGGCACCCCTGCTTTCAAAAAATCGAGGTATTATCATTTAAATATGATAGCTCACTACCCTCCCCCTCTGGATACCACCTTGATGAAATACCGTCTCTGCTTTAAATGAAAAAAAATTAACTTTTTGGGATCCCTGATTTCAATAAAAAAAATTTCGAAATATTATCATTTAAATGTAATACCACCCCCCCCCCCTCTGGATACCACCTTGATAGGATACCGTCTCAGCTTTCATTAGAAAAATAATTTACTTAATAAATAATTATGCCACGATATACTTCAAACAAACACTAACAATACTGTAAACTAGATGAGTTGTCATAGAAAAAAAATTGAGGGATTTAGATAGTGTTCAAGAAGGAAACAACAAAACAGTCTAAAAAATTAAGATAATAATCAAAAAATAGTAAATCTAAGTAAAATATTAGATCAGGTATTCAATAAAATCCAAAGAATATAATTAAAATGGAGTACACACAAAAGCCAAATTAGGCCAGTCGCCTATGAGAAATCGCAAAATACCCAAGACAATGAACAAGTCTTAATGGGGGGCCCTGGGTCTATCAAAATATTTCAATGGTTTCCCAGGGAATTTGATATCATTTTCTTCTGTCTCCACTTTAAATGAAAAAAATAATTATTCTTTTGGCATCCCTGCTTTCAATAAAAAAAGGGTATTATCACCTAAAAATGATTGTCCCTTATCCCTCCCCCCTATAGGCAATAATTTACAATTTATTTATGAGTCATATTTTTGGGGTAGCTTCCGAACAATTGAGTATTAAAAATTCAGGCGTACGAAAATTAAGTATTAAACATTTAGAAAATCTTATCTAAAAACGGCAAAAAAAAAAATCTGCAAACTTACAATTCAGCTGTAGAAACAATCTGTCGGCTGTCAATTTCAAAATTCAACTGAAGGCTGAAGCTGTATAGTAGTGAATTCGCTCCATAATTTTATTCAACTTGAAAATAAAATTCTTGACTACGAACGATGTTAGAAATAGCGATTGGGAAACTACATTCGAAATGATTTAAACTCATTTCATAAAGACGATACTGTTTTCTGTCAACATATGAAGAACTGTGTATATTGCAATATGTGCAATTGCAAATTGCATCTGTCTGGTTTTTATGCAAAGTAACAAAAGAGACGAAAATTAATGAACACGAAGAGTAGTGAAGAATTATGGTATGCAAAGTAATATTTGGCAGGGAAAGTCACTGGTGATAAATCGCTCGGGGTGGCACCGTGATTGCGTGATTTTCGGGGATTCGGGGAGCCAAATTTTTTTTCGGGGCGACGCATAGAATTTCGGAGAAATACACAAAAATTCGGGGAAAGTGCCTCTGTCAGCGGGGGCGCGCCTTTGGCGCGCTGGCGGCGTTACGACACTTCGGCGGCGTTCGACCGGGCCTCTCGTCGGCGGCGTTTGGTCGATCCGCCGGCGCGGCGCCGGGGTCTAAATAAGACGCCTACAAAAGAACCTCAATATCAAGTATTTCTACTCTAAAGGACCAACTAAAACAGATCTTTTACTCCTTAATAAATGGAGAGCCCCAAAAATTTGCTATAATCTTGAAAAAAAAATCCCCAATGTGTCAAATACGAAGGCATTCATCATCCTTCAGCAGAAATTCAATACTATAAAAAATTTTTATTCGACCCTGAATCTTAAGAATACATCCCTGGGTAGTAAATTGTTTCTAAAACGAATCAATAGCAAGAAAATAATAGCAAGAAAATTTAAAGAAGATTCTAAATTCTAAACCTAACAAAAAAAACCATCATAACCTCTGTTTTGGAATTTTTTTTTCTCGCAGAATATAATAATAATAATGAATCAATTGAATCAATACTAAGGAAATAGGAATATGTAACTATGGAATAAGTTAATCTCATATATATAAATTATTTTGTCTGAGTGCAGATTCCAATAATTCTAGTTGCAATAAAAAAATAATCTTATTAAAAGGCTTATAATGAAAATAGGTTACCAGCGTATTTATATGTTGCTTGATTACTTATTTATGTGTTGCTTATTCGAAAAATATAATATAAAATTAAGTCGTATAGTAATTATTAACTAAGCATTTAAGGTATATCTCAACCATTCATAAGGGCATATCACAACCAGGGTAAAGATATGACTTTCGCGACCATTCTAATCGCAAAACATAATTCATAACAGAAATTCCATTTTGCGTATACAATTTAGTTTTGTTCGGGCAATGCCATAAAGCAATTCGAAAATTGAATTGATATAGAATAAAAATAAATAGTAAATAAACGAATTTTGCAAAAATGGGTAAAATTAATGATAAATTAATTCTAGAAACAAACAAAAACATGAGGCTTAAGAATATCATCATAATCCTCGTTGTTCACGCAGCCGCCCAAGATATCGTAAAGCATGGAATAATATTCAAGCATGAAAATTCATTGCTAGCTAGCCATCATGCATGGAAATTTTTTACGAAATTGGACCCCAAACCCTTCGATACCTTGCTTCAACAAGTAACAAGACTAGAGAAAAACACGAATGAACTCAAAGAATCAATATTTCAATTCCTAAGGTCGGATTAAGGATTACAGGCCAGTAAAATAATACATAGTAGAGATAATAAAGAATTTCCAATTCCAGTTGTCCCCAAACTAAAATCAAAATTCGTAATAGATGACGTTGATAAGAAAATGGCAGAAATTGACATGGCACTTGGAACGAGCACCAAGGAAGACAGAAGGAAAAGATCAGTGAATAATATTGAGTACTTGCCATGAGACCTTACTACAACGAAATCTCTAGAAAACCCCAAATTACTAACTACAAGGAAAGGAAAACCTTATGATGGAAATTACGCAATGATAAACAAACTACCAAGCCTATGGACTTTCTCAAAGAATTATGGCAAAGTCGTGCTGAGAAAAACGTCACGAAAGGGACATTATCCAAACTAAGGAAGGAAAGTAGCAACAAACAAGATACCAATCTCAAGGATTTAAACATATTAAGAAACAAGTTCTCAAGGACCCAACAAGATCATGAATTTGCAAATCCCACGGAAGGAAATGAAAAAGATATCACAACAACCACGTTTACGCACACCCATCCTATCGGCAAATTCCTAATAAACGCAAGGGCAAGAATCCCGGTAAGACATACCAAAATATAAACGGTAAAAGTACAAGATCTGAGGCAAGAAGAAAAGAAGAATAGTTATACAGAAGAGGAAGATGACAATTAAGCACATAAGAAATGTTGCACAATAGACTGTAAACGTACTCTAGCTAGACTCCGCGTAGTCAATGAGCTGACAACAGAAGGTGTCGAACCATTACCTAACCTAAATAAGAAAAACTCCCAAAAAGTGTCAATCATCAAGCATTCTTAATATTATACAGACAAAGACTAAAAGCCTTATTTGAACTATTTAAGAATAGAAGAAAGGACACGATGAGCATGTTGGCAACCCACACCAGGTCTGAAACCAAGTTGATTTTCGCCAAAGAAAGAAGTATTTTGAGTTATATTAGGTAAAGGAATATGCTCGAAGACCTTGCTGATATTGCAAGAAACAGAAACTGGACGGTAAGAAGAGCAATCTGTTGGCGGTTTACCTCTTTTTAAAATTGAAGTCACGCTGCCACACAAAAGGCTTTCCGGGACGACAGATGATGCCAAGCACATTTAAAACAAAAGCGCAAGATGTGACACAAGTTCAGCACATAGGGGAGTTAGATGCTTTTTAGAGATACCATCATTTGTGTCCAGATTTTTAAAACGATGTGTGTTGTTAAAAATTGCTGGAAAGTTTTCTCCAGCATGCAAATAGCAGGCCAAACTATAAAGTTTAAAAAAACGAAAAGATTTAAAGTATTATTTTCATTTTTTCCTGAAAAGACTATGTCAATCTAAAATGAACAGAAATTAATGAAAAAAAACTTTTTCCACAAAATAAGTTTTCCCAAGAAAAGTAAAGAACTCCATTAAACCAAAAATAAGCAAAAATAAAATCAGATAATCTACCAAGCGTGAAACTACCACAAATCAGTATCAATAAATAAATGAAACCAAAAACGAACAGAAATTACAATAAATAACCGAGTCAAACTCAAAACGAGCAGAAATTAACATGAGTAGGGCTCAAAACCCCTATGCCTTCCCAAGGCCAGAACATAATTTGCACTTTACTGAAAAAACCCAAATGAATATGAATTGTCAGTTTAAAATACATATGCTGACAACACAAAAACCCTGTGATTTATCATCTCAAAGTTTTTTCTTCGTTGATACATTTGGGGAGTCTGAAGTATGGCATTCTGACAGCTTAACTAATGATTCCTTGGTCCATATATTAGAATCTTTCAATGAAGAATAAATTAATTTAGTTGATGATTAAAGTGCATTCTGTAAGATATTTTGGTACAAGGAATGGGTGTGGTCAGGGCTGGGCCTTGTTTGTATAGCATGCCTTGGTGCACGTCCGTTATAAATTTCACAGAAGTCTATTTTTCTGCCGAGGAAGAAGACTTTGTTAGGGGTCCATGGGCCTTTACAATACTGGAAGGAAACGATTCTTGTATTTATTTCTTACTTCCATAGACAGCGTAAAAGCGAACTAGTTCCAAGCTACACTGAATTCTATCTTGTTTTGTCTTAGAAATTAGGTGTGCCTTCATTTGTTATTCTTACAGCATAGCCGCACGTAATTTATTTACGCTAAAAAGTAAAAAGCAAAGCATTGCTCAAGAAATCTTAACAAATCTAGCAAAAGTTCACACGCAATAATTCTCCATAGGATACTGATTTTACACACTTAAAAAATAAAAACATACTACCATCTTGGAATGCAGCCGCCCTTGTGCTACTTTGTTTCTAGTAAGTTTTTTTAGATCGATTTCATCTTATAAGACTTTTGTTTCATTTTCTATTTAGTTTCTACGGTTCAAACATTAGGGTTCTTTAATAAGTTTATATTCAAATTCTACTATAAAACTGGAATTATACTTTAAGGCCATCTATTCTTCAATACAGTGTTCTGGCTACATTGTTAGTAACAAGATAGAATTATAGAATTAATCAAGTAATTTACAAATGAAAAGGATAAATACTAATAAAAATAAAGTAAGTAATCATTTACCTGATGAAGTCTCTCTGTATTGTTTCTGTGTATTTTGCTTGGGTGATTAAAAATTCAGCTTTTGTGTCCATCTTTGGAGCAAATTTTATAATGTGACAATACAAGTTGTATTATTATCAAGTAGCATGGATGAACAATACCAGCAGCTTCAAGGGGGGGGGGGGGTGTATTTTCCTGCAAGATTTTATTCTGCATTCCCCCTTCCAGATTCAAGAAAGTCTTTTTGTTGCTTTATGATTGAAAAAGGGCTTGTTTTCTTTTCGTATTTTTCTTAAAGAAATTGAAAAAACAACGAACTTTCCCTCCCTGGATTATGAAGAATACTCTTCCCCTTCCGAGGGCTACGTCTATAATTTTGTTTAGGAGGGGGGATATAAAATGGTTAAAAAAACTCATCGAAAATTTGTTTCGTTTACAGACAGATACCCGGTTATAATGGTTTATGAAACAAATTTGGGCTATATCTTTGCACATTAGGAGGTAGGGGTAAAGCATAGCATATATTAAATACGTAACCTAACCTAGGTACCCCCCCCCCTAAACCCTAAAAAACAACAGTTTAAATATTGTAAATTCAATGAGAAACCACGCTTTGCGATCAATTTAGATAGCAATTACCCGCTTTACCAGTCTCCATGCTCAATTGCTATAGAGTCTATAGCGGTGTTTACCACTAAGTAAAACAGTACCGAATTTACTAAAATTTATTTTCGAAAAGCTAAATGTGCTCTCAAGCGATTAGGATGTTTTTGTAAGAACGAAAGCATGACTTTACCAACTAAATAAATAATCTAGAACCTTGATGTGTTAATATGAAAATGTTTCACAACATTTGGATTTATAAAATCATACGGCAATTGTGCATTATATCTTACACACCGCCCGATACTGTATGGGGAAACACTTAAGGAAACCAGTGAACCGGTTTTTTGCAACAGAGAAATGGATCACAAGGCATGGTTTCTCAATGCGTTTACAATATTTAAACTGTTGTTTTTTTGGGGTTTAGGGGGGGGGGGAGGTACCTATTTTATGTTAGGTTACTTAATTAATTTATGCTATGATTTACCCCCCCCCCTAATGGGCAAATATGTAGCCCAAATAAGTTTCTAAACTCTTACATTAGTAGAGTAGTAGGTTATACTTCAATAGCGCTATGTTCCTTCCTATGCTATTCTAAGAGTTTATGTTCCTTCCCATGCTATTTGCAGAGACCTCTACACCTTTTAAAAGAGGGTGAGTACCCCCTCACACCTATGTTATACTTCTAAGGGTTTAAGTTCCTTGGTACCTTTCCAAGCAAAGTGAACAAACAGGTTTTGGAAGTATAATTGTGATTGTATTAAGATAAGATAGATAAGATAAGATAAGTTTTATTCTTCATTAAATACACATACAAAATTATATGTTATTAATCCCTCAAAGGCTCATTGGCCTGTACAAAGAGGGTTGTACAGTGGCCTGTACAGACTGGTTTTTGAGACACTTTCATCATATTATGTTTTCTTTTTTGTGTTTTTTTAACTAGAAACTAGAAATTATCAAATTGCGTAATCAAAGAATGGTCTCATTCTAGAAATACCGGTTTACAGTTGGTTATAATCATGCTTTTTTTTGCTATATATATTGAACGAATTGTTCATTCTGTCTCAGTTGATTAGTAGAAGTTATAATAAACCTACAAGAATCCATCCGCTCATTCTAATGGACAATAAAAGAATTATATTAGTAACTAAATATACATTATTCGTCGACTAATATAAGAAATAACCTTTTTTATTTCCTATCTATCATTATGAGTTTCACACAGAATTATCTATCATTTTGAGTTTCACAGAAAGAGGAACCTTCTGTAAACTCTCGAAGCTACGACAAATTTCATATGTCCATAACGGCTGTGTTGATAAGAAGTCTGTTTTCTCGTGAGATTACATTTCATAGTACTCTTAATTAAACAAACTTAATGAGAGGATCATTGTCCAACTCAGCCAATAATCAAGGGTAATTATTGTAGAGAAAAAAAAGAGGGGTTGGGGGAAGGGGTGCCCATCATTAATATTCTGAATAAATTTCGACTGTAGCTAATAGTTGAAACTGTATTTTTTTTTCATACATCATATTTAAAAAACGTGTTTATGCATTCATAGCTTAACCGAACTTAATAATTGGGGTTAAAAATAAAGCTAGGAGGGGGAATTCAGTTTTGAAGGATGTGTAAAAAATGCTAACTATTTAATATCCCGTAAACATCTGACTTGAAATGCTTCAGATTGTATATTTTTCGCTAGCTTCAAAGCAGATGGCCAGGTATAAAGATATCTGGGTAAAATAGCGTTCGCAACAATTTCTATTTTTTAACTCAACATATAGCTATTATCTTCCATGTCATATATAATTGAGACGATCATTGTTTGTACGCGTGTGTATTTACTAAAGGGGGATAATTATTGAAGAAAAAAAGAAAAAAAAGAGGAGTTTGGGGAAGGGGTGCCCACCATTAATATTCTGAATAAATTTCAAATGTAGCTAATAGTTGAAATTGTATTTTTTTTTCATACATCGTATTTAAAAAACGTGTTTATGCATTCATAGCTTAACCGAACTTAATAATTGGGGTTAAAAATAATGCTAGGCGGGGAAATTCAGTTTTTAAGGATGTATAAAAGTGCTACTTATTTAATATCCCGTAAACATCTGACTTGAAATGCTTCAGATCGTATATTTTTCGCTAGCTTCAAAGCAGATGGCCAGGTATAAAAATATCTGAGTAAAATAGCGCTCACAACAATTTCTATTTTTAACTCAACAGATAGAAATTATCTTCCGTGTCATATATAATTGAGACGATCATTGTATTTACGCGTGTGTATTTACTAAAGGGGGTAATTATTGAAGAAAAAAAAGAGGAGTTGGGGGGGGGGGGAGGGGTGCCCACCATTAATATTCTGAATAAATTTCAAATGTAGCTAATAGTAGAAATTGTATTTTTTTTTCATACATCGTATTTAAATACCTAGTGTATAACTAATAAATTGATTTTTATTTCCAGGACTCAGATATTCGAGGGTCCAGTAAAGAGTAACCAACGTTCAATCATGAGACTGGCAGCACTGACATGAATTTGATGAGAGAAAGCGGTGGTAAGCACCGCTTATCAGATAGCTTAAGGGGTTCAGTTGCACAGGGGGTTCAGTTGTATGTGGGTTCGGTTATACGGGGTTTCGATTATACGGGGATTTCACTTGCACGGAGGTTCACTTGCACGATGGTTCAGATACATGGGGTTTAGTTAAATGGGGTGGAGTTGCACGGGGGTTGAGTTGCATGAGGATTCAGTTAAAGAGGGCTCAGTTGCACGAGGGTTCAGATGCACGGGGGGTTCAGTTGCCTGGTGTTCAGTTACACTAGGATTCAGTTACAATGGAACCCAAACAAAACAATGGGGCACACACAAAAGCCAAATTAGGCCAGTGGCCTATGAGAAATCGTGAAATACCCAAGACAATGAACAAGTCCCAATGGAGCAAGTATTTAGTGAATATAATGCTAGGAAAGGGAATTAAGTTTTGAAGGGGGCGTAAAAATGGTGCTTATTTAATATCCCGGTAAACATACGACTAGAAATGCTTCAGGAGAAATAGACTATTGCTTCTTTCTGAACTTTCTGGGGAGGGGGGCAAGTATTTAGTGAATATAATGCTAAGAGGGGAAATTAAGTTTTGAGGGGGATGTAAAAATGGTACTTATTTAATACCCCGGTAAACATCTGACTTAAAATGCCTCAGGAGAAATAAGGTTATTGCTTCTTTCTGAACTAATCGCAATTCCTTGACAAATATTTTTTTTTATTTTTACTTTATTGCTATTAGTCAAAACATTGCATTGTGTATGCCACACCGAACTAGTGAATATTTATCGGGGGCTTTTTAGATGTTAAATTTTTTTTCAGTGTCATTAATAACATTAATAACAAAAAAAATATTGTTTGATAAATCCGACTAAGAAAAAAATAAATAATGTGCTATAATTGTGATAAAACTTTCCTCAAAGAAAAAAAACTCAATCCATTCATTTTAGTTTCAGGGGGAAGCTACAAAAACAACTACCTTCCTTGGCCCAGGACTTCAGAACATCATTGGTGGTTGTCCATTGTTACCAGGAAAATTGGATGATTAACATCATCCGATTGTTCTGGTGAAGGTACGTCGTTTACTATTCCCCCGGATTTTCAATTTACAACGGAAGAAATGAATAGTCTTATGGAAATTGTTGGATCTAAAGTTTCCGGGGACATTTTTGACGATGACTTTATTATTAGTGAATTAGGTTCTGTGCAAATAGGTGCAGGACATGAAAATAGTATCGCGTCCTCGGAACTACGTTAATTTTTTTTTTTACAGTCTGCTCTAGGTCACTTGCAAACACATAGGATATATTTTAACCCCCCCCTCACCCCCGAGGAAAACATGGTTGACGGGAGTGTAATTTTAACAGACCCCGTAAATGTTCTTCATACCTACATCGACCGAATTCACGCACTTATTGAGGTTCAGATTCATAATTGGGGGGGTCAGGGGGGGGGATTAAGGCATCAGTCAATCAAAAAGTTTACTTACAAAAGGGGACATCAGTGGACATTTTTTATTTTTATTTTTCAACTGGCATCCAAATTTTTTACCTCGGTCAAACTAAATTTGAGGGTAACTTTTTCAATTGGGTCAATAAATTAATATCAACTTTGGACACATTCAACGAGAGGGGGAGTGGGTCCACCATTTTATACATTGAAAACATGATCTGAATCTCAATAGATTTAAAAAAACTTTAGTTTAAGAGGGGCGGGTAGTAATCGACAAATAAAATGCCACCTGGATTTGTCGGCTACCAAAGGAGTTCAGAGTTTCTATTTTGACGCGGGGCTGCAATGCTTTAAATATGCATTTTTAGCAGCAGCCCATAAAACATTAAAAAACGATTCAAGAATGAAAAATCTTAAAAGACTTGCACGTAACGGTGGAGACAATTTCCCTAAAGTAAATTTTGATTGTTTAGAGGGAAAGTATCCAGTGTCCTTAAAAGAAATAACCATATTTGAAAAAGCAAACTAAAATCTCGGGCTGGGGGTGGTTGTTCTCCAGTATGACACAGAATTTGTAAATGGAGGAAAGAAACCAAATAAAGAAGGGGTTTTATATTCAGTTAGGACACCGTTGGTAGATTATGTTGAAAATTGGGTTTGGATTGTCCATGAGCCCCCTAAAGATGTTCATTCCTATGGTCATTTTTCCCCGTTACGGCAATAAGTCAACTCTTATCTCAAGGTGTGAAGAAAGGGGAACGTCACTATTGCCCCATGTGTCTTTCCCATTCAGAACTGAACAAACATTCACAGATCACATGAGATATTGTAAAATTCATTGGAATCAAAGAATAGAAATGCCGGCAGAAGGCAAAGATACTTTACAATTTAAAAACTTCCAAAATTCCCTGCTACAGGTTGATAAAATATCTTTGGATTGTGAATCAAGACTGTTGGAGGTATCGGACCCATCAAGGCCAAATATAGTCAAGGAACACAAACTCGTTGCGTGTTCCTATGCGCATGCCCGTCCCGAATCCAACAATAAAATGCAATTGGAAGAGTATTGTTTTACTATAGATAAGAAGGGTGACATGGAGAAATTATTGGTGTGTTTAATAAAGACGGCGAACGGTGCAATAATACGATTGCGTCACACCAGTTCCCCAATGTCATTATCAGACAAGGGGTAGTTGGTGTACGGGTCCTAGAAAAGAGGACAATTTGTTGGGTTTGTAGGGGTGCTCTTGCCCAAAAAGACGCTGTTTAGCATCATAATCACCGTATTGACCCCAATGTAACAGAGAAAAGTAACTTTCAGGGGTGGGCTTACAATTCATGTGTTTTAAAAATTAAACAGCAACTCTTTCTTCCGGTTTTTATACATAACCCTAACTACGATCTGAAGTAAGTGCTGCCAGCAATGGCAGATCTTCAAAGAAATGGAACAGTGTATGATGCATGGGTGATAGACAGCTTTTCCTACAAAATCATTCCTAAATCGTCGGAAAAGTTGCTTGTTTTGGAATTTATGTGGAGATATGTTTAAGACGACATTGAGTACACGAATAAAATTCGCTTTTTAGATTCCTACAGTTTTTCCCCCAAATCATTGAGCGAATTAATTCAAGCTGCAGAAGAGCGATGACGGCTGCAACGCTTTCCCCCTTCTCAAGCAACAATTTCCAAATGATTTATATGATTTGTTGACGGTCAAGGGCATATATCCTTATAATTATTACTGCTCCATGTCGAGATTTACCGTGAAAACTATTCCCTCGATCGAATCGTTTTATGACAGTCTACACGATCGTAGGTGCATCCCTGATAAATACAGTTTTGCCAAAAAAGTGTGGGCAGAGGGAGGGTGTAAAAATGGGTTCGACTACTGAAAGCTGTATTTGTCGAGTGATGTGTTAACTTTGTTAGACATTATGTGTAAAAATGCGGACAAAATATATGGGGAATTTAACCTTGATTTAGGATTTTATTTTTCATCTCCACATCTGGTAATGGACCTCATCCTAAAAATTAGCGGAAAAAAATCGGGCTGATCACCTACTTCGATCAGCACCTGTTCATCGAGAGGTCAATGATGGGTGGATACATTTTTCACGGGGATCGTATCTTGGAAACTGATCCAACTGGAGAGAAGACGGAGACAAAATCAGATGTAGTTTTCCTTCATATGAATTCCCTCTACCCCTCGGCCATGTCCTATTATGCGCTACCCTGCGATGACTATAAATGGCTCAATGACCCTCAAGCCTCAAATTTTCCCATAGTTGACAGTTTTGAGGAGAATGGGCCGGTTGGATGGTTTTTTGAAATTGATGGGGAGATACCAGTTGAGCTTCACGATTCGGTAAAGGATTTTGTTTTTCCATGCATCAATAGACCTGTGTCTAGGGACTCTTTGAGCCCCCGCAAAAGACGTTTGATCGAGGTGGACGGATTGCATGGGTCACCTTCAAACAAAAACTTATTGCTGACCTTCTGCCGAAAAAAAATATTGTTGTACAACATGTGGCTTTAAAATGGAGGTGCAACAACGGTTTCAACATCACAAAGGTTCATAGAGCCCTCCAGTTCATTCAAAAGCGCTATCTGAAAACCTGTTTTGACACTTATGTCAAGAAACGTTCTGACTTGCAGAGAAAAGCCGAAAAAGAAATCTATAATCTCATTTTAAATTCGGCTTTTGGTAAAATGTGCAAAAGTATTCGCAAAAGGAATCGTTGTGACGTCGTGACCGATCCCGAATAATGTGCTCGAACTATTGCCGATCCAAATTACACTTCCTTTACAATCATTGGCCCGGACATGGTACTATTGAATAGGAAAAAAGAACCATTGTCCCGAATAAAAATATTGCTGAAGGCAGTGCGATCTTGCAGATATCTAAAAAGCTCATGTTGGAATTCTCCTACGATGTGGCTAGGGTACAGTGGCCGGAAAAGGGGCAAGTAGACGTCTGCTACGGGGACACAGATTCTCTACTGCTAAAAGTAAAAACTCCAAACCTACTTGATGATTTGGCACACGGTGATATCATCAGCTTGCGGATGGACTACACAAATTGGAGTGGACATTACCCAGAGCTAGTGAAACGTCGGGCGCCAAATCAGCTTTTATTTTTTAAATCAGAAACGGGAAGCGACATGTTTTCCAGTGGTATGTTTGTAAGTCCGAAGGTGTACTTTATACAGACAGACGACGAGGAAATCAAAAAACGTTGCAAAGGAGTACCCACGCGCTATGTGGATAAGAATTTCGACATGGACATCTATAGGAATTGTATTGTTGAAAAATACCATTTTACGAGCAAAATTGCTGGCAATTCGTTCACTGAATTACAAGAACTTTAGTGTAAATGTGGAAAAAATTGCCATGAATACCATTTCCGACAAGGTTTATGTTTGTCAAGACGGTGTGACTACCCTCCCCCTGGGGCATTATTTAACTTCCGACCGAGCCGAATGTGTTAGCCATAGGGAAAGTCTCGGTTTGAGTAAAGTCCAATAAATTTCCCAAAACCTTAGGAGGGGGGCTCGCGGCCTGGGGGGGGGGGCTCGCTGCCCGGAGGGCCACCCGGCCGGCTGCCAGCGGGGGGTGCCACCACTACCGAAGGTATCTTCTTTTTTTACTTAGAGTAGATTTTTTTTGTAAATACACATGTTGTTGTTGTTGCATTAAAAAAAAAATGATGTAAAAAAGTGATACCATTCTAAGTGTATTTTTTCATTAAATGTTGTTTTTTTATAAATAAATAAAGTATATTTATTAAAGTGCTTTTTCTAGAGCATTTTTTAAAAATGTTTTTTATTATAAATAAATTTAAAAAAAATCTTAAGTGTATTTTTCTGTAATGTATTATTTGTAAAGTGCTATTTTTTATGTTAATAATACAAGAAATATGATTCTTTATTGATTTTGTTCTTCTTCTTCTTCTTCTCACTATTCCTGAACGGACTAGTAGGGAAATTATTTAGTCATTAGACAACTATAGTCTACGGTTAGTTGTAGGTGAACTGTTGCAGGGAACATGTATCAGTTTAAAGCACCATTCAGATCGTTTCTTTGTGGTCCATCAATGTCAGGAAAAATGACACTCTTAACTAAAATAATTAATAATTGTGATAAAATGTTTGTGGAAAAGCCGAAAAAAATCTACTATTGTTATAGTATTTGGAAGGAGTCATACGATAAAATAAAAGCAATTGGCATGGCGGGATTGGTGCAGATACAATTCATGCAGGGATTTGATGCGTTCAACATTATTGAACCAAACTCTTGGCTGATTATTGAAGATCTGGCTGACTCTACTGAACAATGGTCCTAGGAAATGCTGCAATTGTTCACCGTTCACTCTCATCATGAGCAGATTTCCATTACTCTGGTTCTACACAACCTGTTTCATCAGAGCAAATGTATGCGAACACTTGCATTGAACTGCACCTACTATATCATCTACAGAGTTGTTCGTGATTCTAGCTCGCTAATAACCCTCAATAAAAAATATATCCAGGCGCCCCCAAATTTCTGCTCTCAGCGTACAATCAGGCAACTAATAAACCCTACGGCTACATCCTATTGGATCTTAATAAAAATACACCCGAGGATTTGCGTGTAGTCACAGATATTTTTGATAATGAAATTACAGTATATCTCCCCGTGAACAGTAAACAGACCTATTAGTTGCTATCATGACACTGAAGAAACTACATGAAAATAGACATTTATTTTCAGTTCTAAGTACTTAAAAACCCCCGCTTAGGAAAGCCATACTCAAACATGGTGTTGACAATGATTTCATTAATCTAATATCTGAACTTTTTTTAAATTTGACCGAGGGCAATGTTCAACTGCCACAAGTAGTTAAGAAACAGGCAAAGCATCATCGTTCCATTTTACGTACATTGGCCTCTAAGAACAAAGAAAAGCATTTTAAAAGGAAACGTCTTCTTCAGGCGGGCGGTAACTTTTTCACACTTTTACTACCAATAATTGCAGGACTTGTAAACAGTTTTCTCTAGAGAGAGAATGGCCAAACCATATAAATTGACTCCAATAGAACTTGCTCTCTCACCCGTGGAACACTTTGAGGACAATCTGATTAAATTCATTGACAGCGAGAATATTGACGATAATAAGAAACTGCTTTTACTTCAAGATGCACTTCGCCGAGTGGACAAAAATAAGCCCTATCGTGCGAAGGCCAGTGGAATTGATCACAAAAAAGAACCATCTCCGCAGGATTCTACTGCTAGTGCTGTTCGTGGAACACAATTAAAGAATACGGATTTGGATTAAATTGTGTCACGCATCGTAAATATATTGCCCCAACAATATCATTAAAATCGTAAACGACCCGTAACATATCTCATGGAAAATAGTCAAGATCTTATTCAAGTTCAATGCAATGGGAAAGGGATTATAATTCAGGGCAAGATCTATAATCTAATTGATTTAATATATGATATGGTTACAATTCGTAAAGGACTATTATCATTTGACGATCATCTATACAACTTTCTAAATACATTAAACTTCCCCAAAAGCCTTATTAGCAATAGGCAAATTCTAAAAAAAATAAATGAACATGCACCCTCAACACTATTAAAATATGAACATGAAGAAGAATAAGAAGATTTTAAATCAATTTTGGAAAATACTAGCACACCTAGTGGAAACTTGACAATGGTGAGGAGGAGGAGCAGCACACCACTGATAGCTAGACAAAAGCGAAGACGTATCAAGTCAACGTCATCACAACCGCCGCCAACCACTATTATACAAAAGGGTAGCGGACGTTAAACTACACGTTTACGTTCAAAATGGTTAAAGTTCTGAAACGTGTTTATGAAAATATTGGTGAAGTGGGAAGTTTAAGTTCCCCCGCCACTCTTTCCAAAGCCACTGGTGTTCAAGCTAAAAGTGTACAAGACTATCTACAAAATGAATCAAGTTACACTCTGCATAGAAATCATAGACTTCGTGCTAATCATTATCGAAAAACTAAAGCCTTTTACCCATTTCATATAATGCAAGTAGATCTCTTAACTTTAGATGAGATGCAAAGACGTCACAATACACCGTACAAGTACATTATACTTGCAATCAGTGTTTTTAGTCGCTATGCATATGCCATTCCATTGCGCTCGAAGAGAGGTGTTGAAATTGATCAGGCCTTTGAAAGTATTCTCGAACAGGATTCGTAATTAAAAGATTCAAACAGATCGTGGTAGTGAATTTGTTAATCCCCATGTTGCAAAAGTACTAGCGAAATATAATACACTGCTCTATCACAGTCATAGCCCTATAAAGGCTGCATTGGCCGAACGATTGATAAGAACTATTCGACTTTTAATTTCAAGATATTGTACATTGAAAAGTACATATGCTTTTATTCAGGATTTAGATAAAATCATGTTGATTTATAATCAACGACCTCATCGATCATTGTCCAATTAAACTCCAACGGAAGTTCATCATTCTGATCATGATACAATTGACACCTTTCTTAAACAATATTCCAATGAAACGATTGTCAAGAAGAAAAAATTTAATGTTGGTGATATTGTTCGAATTAATTGAACAACTAATGTATTTGAAAAGGGTAATTACTTGTTGTCCACAGAACTTTTTAAAGTGGCAAAAATCCTAGACACTAAACCCATAACTTATCGTTCGCGCGATACCAAAGATGAAGAAATTCTCGGCGGCTTTTATGACTATGAACTACAAAAAATTAAAAATAATAGTAAAATATATCGAATTGAAAAGATATTAAAGACTCGTACTCAAAGAGGTAAGAAACAGTTACTTATTCGGTGGCTAGGATACAACTCTGATTTGGATTCTTGGATCAGTGTTGAAGATATTGACAATGCCCAATGATTTCTACATAACATTTATGTCCAACGTTTCCGATCCTCTCTTCAACAATTTGAATAAAACAAGTAATTTTTGGACGAAACTCTATCCCGCCATTAAATTCGATGACGGAAAGTATAAAGTGACTCTTGTCGACTGTATTCTCAAAAATACCTATGACATCCTGAGAAAGGATCGTGTGTATACTATAAAAGTTGTACCGTTCGATTGGTCGCTTTTTGTCGCGTTTGAATGGGTTGAAGCATTTAAATATAGTGAATATCCAGACGCTACATTGAGATATAAAGAGTATGGTACTATGATGGATTTGTGTCTTGCAATGAATACAAAAATCTCATATCGTAGGGAAGGTACATTCCATTTTAATTATTCAATGGAACACGATAGGATTTACATACCTCATCTGTTGACACTGAAATAATTCATCTCAATGATAATCTGAGTGATGTTCTTGGCTTTAAACAGAATTTGACCAATGGGGAAAACGCAGGCACTGTTAGGGGGATTGGTCAAATTATTTTTTCTGATTATGCACCCGGTTTTGCCTCAGACTCTTGCATATTTCTCTATGCATCCTTTGTGGAAACATCGAGAGTTGGTTATTCAAATGTCCCCCTCCTACGTGTTCTTGAACCAAAAACAACTCATGAACTTGTTCATCACTATAATATAAAGCATCTTCAGTATGTTCCTGTAAACACTTCGTATTTGGAACTCTGCCAGTTAACACTAAGAAGTGAATTGGGTGATACTCTAGCAATAACAAAAGGCTTAGCAGTGATTACATCTCATTTTCGTTCCATCGTCGACGTCACCAGTACCACATAAAATGAACAATAGAAGAATTCCGTTTGTCTGCCCCGATATCAATTGCTATGTTGGTGCTCTGAGTCCACGTCAAATAGGCAATGGATTGAACTACTACAAGGGGCGTACTACATTATCTGGCTCTGGTCTTGGTAGCTGGTTTGCAAGGCTATTTCGTTCTGCACTACCCCTTGCCCGAAAATATCTTGTACCTGCTGCATCAAATTTTGCTGCCTAAATACTACAACACTGGGGGTCAGGTGAGAATTTCAAGGAGAGTGTTATGGAAAATATTATATCTTCAGCAAGAGCAATTAAAATCTCAGCAAAATGGGAAAGGGTTGAAAAGGATGTGTGGGCGTCATTCACTCATCAGTCTCTACCCAGGCGGGAAGCGAAGGACATCAACAAGGACTTTGAGGAATAAAAGACCAATAAGACGAAAAAGAAAAAGATTGTTGGATCAAAGAAGGATTTCTTCTTTTAAGATGACTTATCTCCCCCACAAGGAATCACATCCATCAATCAGCTCTTCATTGCATCTGTTCAATGCTGAAAATGTTGGTGTCAGTGTCAAGTATGGCTACTATGAACAATTTCATCCCCAGCAACCCCTCTCGGAAAATATACACTTTCAAATATTTTCCAATGAAGACTATTTAATTGATTTGTCATCAACATTTATTGATTTAAATTTTGCGGTGATGAAAAAGTCAGATAATACAACTCCAACTGCTGCCTATGGTCTCTCCTAGGAAAACTGTATTCTACACAACCTGTTCAAACAAATTAATGTATTTATTAATGGAACATTGGTGAGCACTAGTAATACTTTATCCAATTATGCAAGCTACATACAATCTATGATGATGACACCAAAGGCATATAAGGAGTTGACAGGACAGTCATTGGGCTATGAATATCGATCAGGTGTTGATACTGACGGTGAGTTGACTACTACAGTGACCCAGGAGTATCATTTAGTTGAAAAACTCAGTCATGAGACATTAAATACATACCAATGTTTACCCACCAATAGCAAGTTTGACAAAAAGCTGCGAATAGTTTCATCAAATTTTCTTTTAAGAAACACTTTCCGCTTCCCATTATGAAAATTTCATTATCACATCGGCAATTCTCCACGTCCGGAAACAACAGGTTATGAGCTCTGTTGCATTGGCAGTGGAAAAGCTAAGAGCCAATGGCAACAACATTAAACTTCTTGTCCCCCATACAATCACCAATCAACGTCACATTGCCACCGGCTCTCGTAGCTATACTGATTCATCATTTATCAATAGAGAAATCCCATCAAAACTTGCTTTGGCCTTTGTCAAGAGTGGCAGTGCCGTTGGATCCTGGACTGAATCCCCCCATGATTTTAATTTTTTCGGTCTATCTAGCCTTGTGTGCAAAGTGAATGGTATTCCACTGTACACTCTATCATTTGACAAAAAATCCTATAGAACTCTGTACGAGTTGACCATGCAATCCCTAGATCATGACTCCCAACTATTTGAAAATGGAATAACCACTTCAATGTTTTCAAAAAATCATGGCGTAATTGTTTTGGACTTGTCGGGGACCCAGGATATGAGCATAGTACGAACAGGGAATGTTTGTTTAGAGTGCACATTTGCCGATGCTTTGACTGAGAGTGTCACGCTAATATGATTGAGTCAATTTGAAACCTATTGGGAAATCACACCCGACGGCAGTGTTCTACTAGACCTAGCACCATGAACACAAACCAAATAATCAACGTATTTAGAATGGATCCATACATGTCCCAGCACAAGTCCTATTGCATACCATCGGACTTCATTGAAGAAATTCCAAGTGTTAACAATACCCTAACCATTGTTAATAGCAGTCCATCGACTTTGGCTATGCATCTTTCAAACCTATCGTATAAAATTCTACACTCCATACATCAGCAACTTTATTGAAAGCAGTGGGAAAACTATTATTCAAAATCAACGAAAAGTACAGGATTTAACGATTAAGACATTTGGCTTTCATGCACTACTCTTTTTCATGTTCAGATGTCTTCGCTATACCTACAAGCAGTTTCTCAACATTTACGTTGACTTACCTCGATTCAACGACTTTCTAGTCGAAAATATACTTACAAGCTTGTTTAATATTGATTTTAGTGCCCTACGAATAAAATTTTCTAAAAATGTATGTGAAATTGTTTATTAATAAATGAAAAATGTATCTACATGATAAAAACGACTTTTTTACTCTTTAGATTTCATCTTCTACTAGGTATAGGTACTTGTCGATAACAACTAATGTAGGTAGATTGTTTGAATTCACAGTATACTGATCCTGATGTGCTGCAATGTCAGGGTCACATTTTCTACAGTAGAGTGTAACTTCACTCTTGTCATATCTCTTTGTATAGAGAATGATACTATTCTCAATCATTTTATAGAATTCACACGTTTCAATTTGCTTATTTGCAACAATGTCACAAACAGTGTCCTCAAGTGGCGAATCACATTCCGTCACAGCCAAATAAAAATCAGTGGGCTTATAGTCATTGTAGCCATTGTCTTCACAACGATGACGTAGAAACCAATTTCTTTTGTTGTTCCAACAGTTGAATCGCTGACCCGGCTCCTCATCTCAGAACAATCTAAAGCCACGACGATACCAATCTCTTAGCAATAAACTAAAATCACACTCAGGATTCTTTCCAATCATACCAGGATATGTATTCTCCCACTGATTACATTTATCATAGTGGCAATTGGAGCATAGGTGCCCTCTAGGATGAGAGTCACACACCTCTTCAAGACAGGAATTACAACCTTTAATTTGTACAGCATATCCTCTATGCAATTTACACGGGTTGCATAATCTGAACTTTTCATCATACTCATCAATCATTCTACAATTCTCACATGATGACCAGCTGCTCAGTCTGTACATGCATAGCGGACATGTATGGAACATTTTTTCATGGGTTAACACTCTCACTGCCACAATGAAACTGACCTACCAACAACAAATTGAGTGGGATAGAGGGAGAGAGAGGAGTAAATCATCCTTGAACTTCATCTTTCTCATGAGAAAAAAGACCTAAATTTCTAAACTAGGGTTTAAAAGCATATCCACAATATCATTTTGCTGTGTCGTGATTAATATGTCAATAAATTTAGTAAATGCATTTGGACCACAACGTAAAAGCTTCATGCAATAGTCTAATGACGGAGAATCAGTTTTTATTATATCGACAAGCATTCCCCGAGAAAATATCTTCCTTTGAATAGACAGCTCTAGAAAATCATCATTATAAATGTAACGTTTTTCCATAAACACAGGATTCCCTCAGATTCGTTCTTTCGTAAATCTATCCATTTTTTAGAGTCCTAACAGTCTCACAGCCAACTAAAGACTCAACAAATTTTTTTCTACATTAAAAATACACGCTAGCCTATTGTAGAAAGAACAATATCTTTGATTTAGAAACAGTTTTATTGAGCATAAGTAAAACAATAAGTATCACTGATTTAATTTATTTTTACCAATGTATATCAATAGTGCATAAAATGCTGCCTGAAGTCAATTTATATGCACAATATTCAGTTTCGCAGCAAAATATAATTGCTCTTCTATTTTAAATTTGCTCAATGATATCACATATCTAGCATACATATCATCCCATTCAAGGCATATTCTACAGCCTCCTGTTATTTCCACAGTCAAGTTTGGTACTCGTATATCTTTGCTGCTGCCGACTCCACCATCAACCTCCAATAGTGTAAATGCTCCACTCATTTTCTCTACTAATATCATCTCAAATAAACTATTCTCTCTGAATTCAATTCTCTTACTAATATGAATTGAAATGAAAATCAATCCTTTTATTCGAATCCAATTACCAATCAAGTTATCGTATATTGAGTAACCTCCGCTCTCTCTGATTGTCCCTAAAAAAATGGGTGTTGCCTCAAAAACCCGTCTGGTTGCGTTATACAATCACAATTATACTTCCAAAACCTGTTTGTTCACTTTGCTTGGAAAGGTACCAAGGAACACAAACCCTTAGAAGTATAACATAGGTGTGAGGGGCTACTCACTCTCTTTGAAAAGGTGTATATGTCTCTACAAATAGCATGGGAAGGAACATAAACCCTTAGAATAGCATAGGAAGGAACATAGCGCTATAGAAGTATAACTTACTACTCTACTTATATTTGCATCCTATTTTATTTTATTTCATTAGCATTAACCAAACTTGACTTCTTTCGTGTGTAAGATATAATGCACAAGTACCAATCGTTCTTATTTGGCTTTTGAGCTGCCTTGATCATTAAGCTGCCTTGTCAAGTTTAAATTGATCTGAATCATTTCAGAAAGAAAAGGGTGTGCGGTAAACTGATCATTGAGCAGCCTATAAGATATCAAAACTCCTCATTTTCGAGGAACGTCCTAAACTGGAATGGAAATACTGTTCCTAGACGAAGGAGGAATGAGGGCCCTAAGAGAATGGGGAGTCAAGAGCACCTAGGACTTGGCTCGCTATTGCACCTAGCCAAGAGTGCCTTCGAGCATCCCTTACCCGCTTAAAATTAGCTTCCCAGGATGTAATCTGCAAAAGATAACAACAAATACTTAGCCGGTAACAGGGTTGCCACCCTGGCCTTGAAGAATTCACTAAATCTGAAAGGAAAAATTTACTAAATCGCATCTGTTTTTACTAAATGCTAAAAAAGTTTTTTGCAGGTGGGGCTACCGCCGCACGCGCACCATCAAGCACCGGTTTTTCTTATAGGATGATAATCATTAGGATTTACACAATCTTTTTTTTTCTTTTTTCTTGTTTTTTATCTCTTTTCCTTTTTTCTTTCGTTTTCGTAGTATGACTGCAAATTCCGGAAACCTATAAGTTCAAAAATCCTTTTTTTTGGATTATTTGGATGTACTACTGGATAGGTGTCATATTCCAGATGCGATGTATCCAAGACGTCAAACAATAGTCTGGAATCTTGGATTCTGGAAATCCTGCTGATGAAGCCCGGCTTTAAATTTATCAATTTAGATATATTAAAAAATGAAAAAACAATCAACGAAGACAAACAGCTACAAATCATATTCACGAAGCAATTCGGGGGATGGAGTGCTTAGAATCTTAGGTGTGTTTGAAATTGACGGCTTTTGAAATTTGTCCCCCAGTTTCCGGTTTTAGGTTTGAAATCTAAACCCTTCAATTTTGCATTTTTAAGAGGAAATTTTCCACTTTTAAAACACTAATTGGGCTGGTCTTTAAATAAGGGATAAGCTGTTTACAAAGAATTCTGAAAAAATTTAAAACAATTAATTTAGGATTTTTTTTCGAATTGATTTTTTCTGGATTCTCTCGTTTGTATTCAAGGGAATCAAAAACCAATACAATCTATGTCACTTCAAAACGGAAATGACGTAATCGGCTACCGGTTTAGTTGTAAAATTATGTAAATTAAATAGTGCACCTCAAATTGGACTAGGGCTGCCAAAAAAAAAGAAAACTTATATAACATACAATAATTAGTTTAAAAAAAATAACATCATGTCAATAATCTTCATGTCAGGCAAATCATACAAATTGAAAAGTAAGAAGAAAAATATGTCGTCACAATTAAAAAAAAGTCGCACTTAAAAGGCTTTAATCGTCCTCGGCCTCACCCGAATTTAAAGTATCCACTAGTGTCGAATTCTGACTGAAGTGAACTACTTGTTTCCATTTCTTGATAGCCCGAGTCAAATCGCTTGGGGTCACCCAGTCATGTACTCCACTTGACGACCTGAGAACAATTTGCTTCGTTTTCATCAGGGACGAAGCACTCGAGACATTTAGCTAATTTCGGTTTTAAATTTTGATGACCGACAAAATCAAGAACTGTCTCTCCGCTCCATCACTTGAATGGGGCAAGCTGCAGAGAGTCAGAAGGAACTTGAGCAATTATGAAAAAAGTTTGTTTCCAGCAGCGTCTTTAAAAAGGGACAAAGCTAACAAACAAACGTATCAGCTGTTATGAGAGTCTGGGAAAATTTTCTGAAAACAAATTAAGCCGGAATACCAGTCCTGATTTTAAATAGTTTGCCTTTCAAAGTGAGTATCAAGAAGAAGCCCAAAAAAAGTAGAGGTTTTTAAGCGCTAGGGTTGACGCAAAATCGCAAAAATGAGAGCAATAGTAGCCGTATAGTAGCAATAGTAGCAATAGTAGCCATAATGTCTAACATAATCGAAATCAGATTTTGTAATGAATGGACCCTAATTTTTTCCCCTGAATTCATAGAAAATAACAAAAGTTTTGTTTGCTAGAAATAATGATTTTTTACTAGATTTCGGGAAATTTACTAGATCCTCTAAATTTACTAGATTTTTTTTTACCAGATCTAGTAAAATCCTACTGACGGTGGCAACCCTGGCCGGTAACTTGTCAACTGAAAAGCTGTATGCAACTAGGCGACCGTTTCCTCAAGTAGAAGTCCTATTGACCTCTCATGTCATTTACGTCATGTCAAACGCTAAGGGTAAGCAATCAGGCTTGTCAGAAAAATAATCTTCAAATATTAGAACATACTACAAGAGTATAGTCTGCCTTTCGGCATTCATAAATTTGTTAAGACTCATCAAATGGCCCTACCCACGGTATTCTTTAGTAAAAGACGAAAGATTAAATCGATAAGAGGAGACGCCACAGCCATGAAAATTCCTAGAGTTGACTTGAGCATATAAAAAGAAATCCTATTAAATCCTTATCGATTTCTTAACAAGGTTCGAAAGCAATAAGGAACTCAATTTTCAATGAAGTAAATACTAGCAAAAAAATCATATGATAGGAAAACGTATTCAATCATCAGCAATTCATGTGTTACTTCAATGATATGGTATTAAACGTACATCTGCATAAAATAAAATAAATATTCAGTTCTCAAGCTAGAAAGTAATGGCAATGTAATTGATTGGTGGATCAATTGATCCAGACAAAGGCCCCCCTATTTAAATATAACAAGAAGCTTGGCGGTACTGAAGGAATTGTTAGTTTGATATGTTGCCAACGCAATTGACTTGATGAAATGTGCGGGGACCAAGGGCATTTCACTTTTTAAGACTAGCCTTTGGGATTTAATCTAAATTTCAGTAATTTGATTCGATTCCTAGTTCAATTTAAAAATCAGTATTTATTAATTACAGAGTATTTTCAAAAACAAAATGCATCAGAATCTATACAGTATAAGCTCAACTCTCTCATATGCTTGGGATTTTAGGCACAATTCTTCCGTAATATTTCAAACGTGCAAGTTTATTATCAAAAAATAATTTTTTCAAAAGGGCCCAATGATCAATTTTACATGTCTTATTATTATCTTAACAAAACCAAACTGTATAGTATACTTTTTTCTTTGAAATAATAAATATATGACACATAAAAGGAACCCAAACGACAAAAGTTTTCCATGTGTGGACAGGGGTCCGCGCGAACGCAGTCCCCCACTACCAAAAATTACGCTGTTGAGTTACCCCATTGGGGGTAATCACAGGGGTCAGCCAATCCGAAGCACAATGGAAATGCCTAACCCTGAGAGTGTCTCCATCAAGATCAAGGCAGCTCTTCAGCTAGGTACGTATGTTTGGTTAAAATCTAACATTTTACTAATATCTTTCCACATAAATCTGGTTGCTTTGAATGCCCCTCAGAAGCTCCGATTTATTGAACAGATGCAGGTTTACAAAACTTTTTCACATCAATCAATTAAGTCTCTAGATTATTTTTGAAAATAGCAATGCCCCATTTCTTTTTCATATGTAAACATCTTAATCCTTTGAATGCAAGTTTACCTTTGGGAGAAAAGAATATCAGGGGTTTCTCACTCTGTTATCAATTTGACTGAAAAGTGGAAACTTTAATTTCTGAGAACCCAGGGGCCGTTCTACTTATTGTGCCAATTATTTTCTTGTTAACAACCAAAGGGGGCTTTAGTCATTACTACTACTGCTAACAACTCACCACAGAACCAAGCCGTCTGAGGCCAAAAACAATCACGTCAGCAGTTTTATTCGGATCTTGGTTCAATTTAAATTTCAGCAATTAATAATCACGTACTATTTTCGAAAAAGGTGCATGGGGACTTTAATTTAATAATGGCGAGTGGTCATTGGCTTTTTCCACTATTAAATTTTGTAAATTTTATACAATTTTCCTTCTTTTTTTCAGATGAAAAAAAAAATAACTTTCAGTTTATTCAAGGGCTAGGAAACTACAGGTGTGGTTTCTAAAAAATTTGAATAGCGTATTATACCCATAATTGATAAGAGTTCATGAACTTTGGTTTCCCCTCGAAAGGAGTGCGCCGATCCTGGAAGTACGCCAATACTAGGCAAACGCGTGAAGGGAGCGGAGCAAGCCCCGACATGCCCCCGGTTTCCAAAAATCAGTTTAATATTCTGGGCCCCATGTAGGGACCGTATCGGATATTAACCTGGACATATTTTATGCCAACTGGACATATTTTATGTCCAAGGGACATATTCCTATGTGCCGGGGTACAATGGGACATGAAAAGAGACATATTTTGCAAATTTATGACATAAAATAGAATATTTCCCAGTTTGATAAATATTTTGTAATAAAAATGTCATTTTTCACCAAATTAGTTCTAAAAATACTTATCTAACACTAAATTTACTTAACTACTTACTTTCTACTATTTTTTTTACGTTTTATACTGTATTTTTAGGAGGTGCTTGCTATTTCCCGCAGACACCTATCTGCAAATACTCTTTATATTCTTTACACGTTTGTATTCTATCATCTATATACGATTTTATTTCTCCTTGCTTTTACGCTACAGTCATGATAATTGGCAAGCAGACACCTTTTTCGTTAACAATCACTTCCGGCTTTCAATAGTCAGGCCAAAACATCTATTAATTTATCAAGTATTACCAACTGAAAATCAAAAGTTAACAAAAGAAATCAAATTGGATTCTTGATGATCTGGAATTAATTTTGATATCAATAGATGTACCAAAAGAATTAGCTGATTGTGCTGATTCCAAATATATAATATTCGTTAAATTTAATGTTACCCATCAAAGGCTACGGCCCTGAAAAAAATTGCCAAATATTCGAAAAAGATGAAATTACCGTCTAAAAGTCAAAGAATCTTAATGGAAATCACGCCAACAGATTCAGCGTATCAGAGAACCCCACTGTAAAGGTTCCAATTTCCTATCTATAAAAATATGAAATTTTGTGGTGTTTGCCAGAAGAAGCATCACGGATTCGTGTTTATTTGTTGCTGTTACTTTTTCCAGGGGTGATCGTATCGAACCAATGGTACTAGAACAATGCAAGAAAGCTCGTTCAAACGAAAATTATAAGATCTAGTTTCCTTTTAAGTGACCAATAAATTGGAGGACAACTAGCCCCCGCCCCACGCCCTTTTTTCCTGAGTGTCGTCTGATCAAAATGTTTAGATAATCCTTTATTCAGTATAGTTGAAAGATACAATATATATGTGTTTGGAGATGACATGACCCCTCAGAACCTCTAGAGGAAGGGCCGCAAGTTATGAATTTTGCCCATTGTTTAAATATAGTATTTGTCATAGGTATGTATATAGAAATTTTCTAAGGGGGGAAGGAGATCTTATGGGGACTGATTTTCTACGGGGAGAATTTCCCATTGGAATGGAAGTTTCTGGGGTTGACCTTTTCAGGGGAAATTTCACATGGGGAAAATTTTCCAGAATTCGTATACGAAATTTGTGTTATTTTTCTTAGTTTCTCGTTGTTGATCCCATTGTACATGCGGAGACACTTTGAGGGATTTTTGGGGGAAGTTTCCAGCAGAGTTTCAATTCTCTGGGGATCTTTATGGGTGAGATTTTCCATGGGAGAAATTTTCCATAGAGGATTTATCACCAAGAAATATTCTCCCTGTGCAATTTCTGGGGGATAAAATTTCCAAGAGAAGGGGGGGAGTATTTTCCATAAAGGGATATTACCCATTGACCTTAAAAAGGATCAGAAACTAAATGAAAACAAGTCTTTCTTCAAAAATATTGTGCTAAGGAGTATTTTTCAGCCACAATTGTAAGCAAAGAATTTTCGGGGAAGAATTTTGCAGCAGGAATGGAGTTGTCCGGGGGTAATTTCCCGGCGGAAGAATTTTACAGGGGAGGACTTTATATAGTGGAATTTCTCGTGGGCAAATTTTCCGCAGAGGGGTGGATTTCCTAGGATCATCTGAAAAATGATCAGAAATAAGTAAAAAAAACAAGTCTTTTCTACCGAAAGTAAAGAGTGACATAAAACCCTAAAATGAACAGAAATTATTCCGTATATTACGTGGGCTACTCCCACCTTAATACCCCCCTCTCTACGCTAATGTTCGACCTTTTGTGTAATTTTTTAAGAACGATTTTTGAAACACATGTGCCTTGTAATTGAATCAAAACCTTTTTTAAAAATTCTTTGAAAGATTTTAGCGTGAAGAGAGGGGTATTGAGGAAGGGGCAGCTCTTCTAATATAAGGAATAGTTTCTTTTTGTTTTAAGTTTTAATGTTGCTCCTTACTTTAAATAGAAAAACTTATTTTTTCATTTAATGAATGAAAGAGTGATAAGGTTACAATTTATTTTTTTACTTTTGACCAAGGAACATCGTGAAGAAAGGGTTGTCGTTGAAACTTCGAAAGCGGCTCGATCTTAAATTGAAAGCTCTAATGCCTTTTCTAAGAATCATAAGTTATTCGAGGGCGAACAGCCCCCCTACCCCGCCCATCATTTCCCCAAACATGTCCAATCCAAATTTTGAGATTGCAATTTTGTTCAGCATATTTGAAAGGTCCAGTACTTATGTTTTTTGTGGATGACGATCCCCCCCCCCAAAAACAAAACTTTCAGGGCAAGGGCTACGAGTTATACTAGTTCCCCATTATTAACATATAAAATCTCTATGGAAGGGTGGGTTTAATAAACTTTGGAGGATTGAAAATCAGTTTAATAAACTTTGGAGGATTGAAAGGGTGGGTTTAATAAGCTCACTGGATTGAAAATCAGAAGTTCTAGCGCCATTTTAAGAGTCAGAAGTTGCCAGAGGCAAACCAGCAACCCCCTCCACCTACTTCTTCTTTTCCCTAGATGCAACCAACAGAAATTTTGAGAAATATTGGTCACTTTGTTAAAAATGGTCCAAAGAACATATAATAATGCCATCAGCGATGACACAACCCCTAAGACCCCTGGGACAAAGGTTGTAAGTTAAGTCCCTGGAGTATATAAGGTTTTATGGAACAGGTAGTCGTACAAACTTCAGATGGGGCTTATTTGATAGAAGTTTAATGGCTTTCATAAGAGTCAAAAGTGACATGAGGACAAGCCTCCCCCCTCTTCCCGCGCCTATAATTTCCGAAAACAAGCATCCAATCAAAATTTGTAGACATCTCTTTTGCTCAGCTTTGTTGAAAGGTCCAGTAACTATGCCTTTGGGGATATCACCCACCTGATTGAAGGGCAACCCAGCTTACCTAGCGCTCTGCAACGTCGCTTGACTCCTGCATGGCTGCCGTCAGGGGGACACGGGGGCCATAGCACCCTTGGAAATTTGGGACTATAAAGTAATTATAAGGAAACCATAGGAAAGAGAAAATAATAGGGAATAACCATGGAAAAAATGTGTGTTGCCCTATTTTTGGCTGCCTGCCAATCGATTTCAGCCCTTAATAAGGAAAACATAAGTTCTCATTTGTGACTGCGTGACCCCTTTAGAGTTTTCCAGACAAATTTTTTATATATGATTTGATGGGAGCAACAATAAAAAATCAAATTCTTCATACCCTTCATAGTAATGAACAGTAAGTAAATAACAATCCTTGTCAATAACAAAAGTATAAGAGCCTCAACCCCTCGCTCTTTACGCTAAAGTTTATTATCGTTTTAAAAATAAAGTTGTGAGACAGAGTCAAACATTAGCGTAAAGAGCAAAGCGTAGAGGAGGGGACAGCCCCTTTCATATACAGAAAAATTTCTGTTCGTTTTAAGTTTTAATGTCGCTCCTTACTTTCAGTTACAAAAACTTATTTTTTTATTTAATTTTTGAACGTTTTTGAATTAACGTGTCTTTGATTTTGATCACCGTACATGATAATTAAAACAAAAATTTGCATATTAATTTTCCTTTTTTGGCTAAATGGCTTTCTCGCATATTAATTCTCACATTAATTTTACTTTTTTTGGCTAAATGGCTTTCTCGAAATTTTGTTCTGACGTAGCTTAAGAATTAACTTACGTAACGAATTTCTATAGTCGTATGTTTTTATTACGTATATTAGGGAGTTCACCTCGTAGTCAATACCTCGCTCTTTACGCTAAAGTTCGAATTTTGTTCGAATCACGAACCCCTGAATCACAAAGGCCGGTTAATTAGAATAGATAGCTCTTTTGAAAGTAATAAAAAACTTTAGCGTAAAGAGCGAGGTATTCACTAGGGGGCGAACCCCCTCATATACGAAATCATTTCTGTTCGTTTTAAGTTTTAATTTTGCTCCTTACTTTCAGTTGAAAAAACTTGTTTTTTTTTTATTTAATTTCTGATCGTTTTTTAAATAATGCTGGGAAATCCGGCGCCCCCTTCATAGAAAAGTCCCTTCCCCCAAGGAAACATCCTCCATGGAAAGATTTGCCCCCATAACCCCTACTCCGACACCCCCCCCTCCTCCTCACCCGAAAAAAATTCCTCCTGAAAGCGCCTGTATACTTCCCAATAACCAATACTATATGTAAACAATTGGCAAAGTTTATAACTTGCAGCCCTTCCCCTGGGGCCTGTGGGGGATTAAGTAATCCTCAGAGTTCAGAGTTCAGAGTTTTTTATTCCATAATAAATACTGAATCCAAGCACAACACTCATAATCCCCCTAGAAATACACTATGGCCAGTTATGCACGGGGAACTGAGAAAAAAAATACAATATATCCAAACAACCCTAAAAAGGAAATCAATTGCCCAATAACATATACAATTAAAAAGAGACCATACCTGAGACCTTGGAGTCATAGCGCCGAGAAGACCACTATAAAACAAAACTAAACATTCAAGGGACATAAAAAAAAACTATTCTGTTTGATTCTTAACTAAATGGTCCTTAAGAATCCTCTTGAAAGTGCCAAACGAGTGACATATCTGTACTGAAGAAGGGAGTTCCAAACCTGATGACAAGCGATGAGGGGATTGAAATCTGACCGCACAGTGTGAGTAGGAGGAATGCAGATATTATGTGACGAACGAAGGTTATATGGAGCTGAATCAGAAATAAACTGAGAAGTTTTTTGAAGAGATTTTTGAAGATTGCCATGAAGCTGATGAAAAACAAAAGAAGCACAAGAAAGAATTTAGATAGACTGTAGATTTAGACGCAGTCTGGGTGAAGAATAGTTGGTGTCAATAACCAGACGCCGTTTTTTTGTATACATTACAGAACGCGACTACAGTGTAGAAGTAAAAGTAGACATCCATACTATGGGGCAATAAGAGAGCTATGACTGGACAAGGCAGAAAAAAAGAAGCTTCAGTATATATCCAGGGAAGGTGTGTTTGAGTTTTCGAATGACACCCAAACTCCGTGAGACCTTAACCCTAATCATGGCTATGTGGTGTCTAAACGAAAGGTTCTCATCAAGCAGGATACCAAGAAACCGCACCAACCGATTCTTTGGTCTACACAAGAAGCCTTGTGACACCTGAAGCTGTGTCAGTTGAGGGAAAGCTACACCAATTCGAGAAAAAATAAAAACATGTGACTTGGCAACATTCAAGGCCAAGTAATTCGCCTCAAACCATGAAACTACTCTCTCGAATATTGCCACCAGGTTAGACCTGATATCACATACCGTCTTCCCTAGAGTCCCAATAGTGCTGTCGTCAGCAAAAGCAACGAGGCAATCTTCATTAGAAGTAGCATTGGGACACGAAGGAACATCCGGATGACACAGATTGCAGCATACCAGAGGACTGGTGTTCTTGACTGCTGAAATCAGATCATTGACGTAAATCAGAAATAAAACGGGGCCAAGAACAGATCCCTGGGGGACGCCATATTCTACTTCAGAAGGGCTCCAGAAAAGTGGATCAATTGAAATAAATCTACTAGAAAGATATGATTCAAACCAAGAGAAAGTATTTGATCTTATACCAATATACGATAGTTTCCAAAGAACAATCTGATGAGTCAAAGAATCAAAAGCTTTACTAAGATCCAAAAATAAAGCTGCCGGGATAAGACCAAAATCTATTGCCGAATGAATGAAATTCAAGAAAGATGCACAAGCATGCTCTGTAGAGTGATTCGCTCGGAATCCGAACTGGAAGTCATTGAAAATTTTTTTGACATCCAGAAAACTAAGAAGCCTGGATAGCATAGCCTTCTCAAAAATTTTGCTGAAAACAGATAGAAGAGAAATTGGCCTATAATTAGCAGGATCACTCCGGGACCCACCTTTATACAGCACTATCACCTTAGCTCATTTGAGTGATTCAGGGAAAATTTCTTTCTCGAAAGACAGATTGACAAGCTTAGTCAAAGGTGACAGAATAGCAGGCAGAACGGCACGGATAACCATTGTAGGAATTCTGTCTGGTCCTGAAGACGATGAACTTTTAAGTGTATTTACGATCCGAGCTACCTCAAACTCAGAAACAGGGTTCAAGACCATTGACTTTAAACATGGGGGTCCAAGATAGGCTCTGAATTCGCAACGAGGAGTTGTAGAGCTCACAGAGGAACCAGTCGTCTTTCCTATATTAGCAAAATAAGACGTAAGCTCTAGATGAACATTTTCTTCTCCTTGGACAATTTTACCATCGACTATCTGCGTTGTTGGAACTGAAGGCGGAGGGGGAGTAGGTCAAAGTACAGAATTAATAATTTTCCATGTCTTCCCAACATCCTTTCCAAACTCAGAAAATTTCCTGTGATAATACTGAGACTTGGCCTTCCGACACAGAGAATTAAATATACTCCTATAGGCCTTAAACCGCTGATGATGAGAAGCAGGTGACGAAGCTTTGTATAGCTTCCACAGATAATTTTTCCTTTTCCAGCTTTTATGGAGACCAAAGACATATATATTAGATTTTCGACTATGCTGAACAAAATGGCTATCTCAAAATTTTGATTGGGTGACTTCGGGAAAAACATGAGCGTGGGAGGGGGCCAAGTTGCCCTCCAATTTTTTTGGTCACTTAAAAACGGCACTAAAAATTTTAATTTTCGTTCAAATGAGCCCTTTCACGATATTCTAGGACTACTGGATTGAAACGATCACCCCTGGGAAAATAAAAAAAACAAACAACTAACAAACAAACAAATAAACAAACATCCGTGATCTTTCTTCTGGCAAAAAATACAAAATTCTACATTTTTAAAGATAGGAGCTTAAAACTTTGATAGTAGGGTTCTCTGATATGCTGAATCTAATGGTGTGATTTTCTTTAAAGTTATATGACTTTTAGGGGTTATTTCCCCTTTTTTTCAAAAATAAGGCAAATTTTATCAGACGCGTAACTTTTGATGGGTAAAACTAAACTTGATGAAACTCGTATATTTGAAATCAGCATAAGAAGCTAATTCTCTTCATATACCTATATGTGCAAGAGTTACGTATTTTAGAATTTCGCTTTCTACTGATCTGGGTCGCTCCTTACTTGCAGTTTGTTACCACGAACTGTTTGATGGAAAAGTGTTTGATTCTAGATGATGATTTTCTGGAATTACCTCTTCAAAGGAGGATATTTTCTCAGAGAATGCTTGTCGATATAATGAAAACTGATTCTTCGTCATTAGACAATTGTATGAAACTTTTATCTCGTGGTCCAGACGCATTTGCACAATTTATTAAAATATTAATCGAAACAAAAAAAATGATATTGTGGATTTGCTTTTGAACACACTAGCTTAGAAATTTACGACTATGATTTTCACGAGAAAGATGCTGTTCAAACAGTATTTACTCCTCTCTCTCTCTCTCTTTGCCGATCGTATGTCAGTTTCTTTTTGGTGGTGAGAGTGTCAATACATGAAAAAATGTCCTATACGTGTCCACTATGCATGTATACACTGGGCAGCTGGTCATCATGTGAGAATTGTACAATGATTGGCGTATATGGTGAGAAGTGCAGATTATGCAACCCGTTTAAACTGCATAGAGGATATGTCGTACAAATTAAAGATTGTAATTCATGTCCTGAAGAGATGTGTGACTCTCACCCTAGTAGACACCTATGCTCCAATTGTCATTATGATAAATGTAATCAGTGGGAGAATGCATATCCTGGTATTATTGGAAAGAATCCTAAACGTGATTTTAGTTTATTACTAAGAGACCAGGTCAACAATTAAACTGTTAGAATAACAAAAGAATTTGGTTTTTACTTCGTCGTTGTGAAGACAATTGATACTATAACGACATATCAATTAATTTTTATTTGGCAGTTACAGAATGTATCTGACCGATTTAAAACACTACATGTGAAATTATTTCCAATACGCGATTTAAAAAACGTCAACTTTGCAATACGAATGAAATTAGTATCATTTACTGCAAAAAGAGATATGGTAAGAGTGAAATTACTTTAAACTGTAGAATATGTGACCCTGACGTTGAAGGACATCAGGATCAGTATGCAGTAAGTTCAAGTGATCTACCCGCATTAGTTGTTCTCGACAAATACCTATGCGTAGTAGAAAAAGAAATCTAAAGAGTAGAAAAGTCGTTTTTTATTATTTGTATACATTGTTTTTATTCATAAACAATTTTACGTACATTTTTAGAAAAAGTTATTCGTAGGGCACTATAATCAATGTTAAAGACGTTTGAAAGAATATTTTCCACTAGGAAGTCGTTCAGACGAGGAAATTCAGCGTAAATGTTGAGAAACTGCTTGTAAGGATAGCCTCGACATCTTAACATGAAATAGAGTAGTGCATAAAAGCCACAGGTCTTAGTCGTTAAATCCTGAACTGATGTGTGGGGTGTAGAATTTATATGATAGGCCAAGAGGATCCAAGAATTCTATATTCTTCGCTGTTTGAAAGATGCAGAGCCAATGACCTGTCTTCACAGTCGACGAACTGCCATTAACAATGATTAGGATATTGTTAACACTTGGAATTTTTTCAATGAAGTCCGATGGTATACAATATTATTTATATTAAGACATGTATAAATCTATACTAAATACGCTGATTATTTGATTTGTGTTCTTAATACAAGGTCTAGTAGAACACTGCCGTCGGGGGTGATTTCCAAATAAGTTTCAATTATATTAATTGACTTAATTGACTCAGTTATATTAATATGATACTTTCCGTCAAAGCATCGGCAAATGTGCACTCCAAACGTACATTCCCTATTCGTACTATGTGCTCCCCATTCTAGGGATTGCATGGTCAACTCATACAGAGTTCTATTTTTACAGGATTTTTTATCAAATGATAAAGTGTACAAGGGAGATCCATTCACTTTACACATAAGGCTAGATAGGCCAAAAAGAATTAAATCATGGAAGGATGCAGTCCAGTATCCAACAGCACTAGCACTCTTCACACAGGCCAAAGCACGTTTTGATGGCACTTCTCCATTGATAAATGATGAATTGGTATAACTGCGAGAACAAGTGGCAATGTGACGTTGATTAGTGACCGTATGGGGGACAAAAAGTTTGATATTGTTACCATTGGCTCTCAGCTTTTCCACTTCCAATTCAACAGAGCTCATAACCTGTTGTTCTTGAACATAAAGAATTGCTGACGTGATAATGACATTTGCATCAGGTGCTGCAGCAAGTGTTTTTCTCAAAATTAAATTGGATGGAGCTAGTTGTAACTTTATGTCAATCTTAACATTGGGAGGACACCATTGAGATATATTAAATATCTTATGATTTAATTTTCTGTTTAAATGATATTCCGGCGTCACTACAGCAGTAAATTCACTGTTAGTATCAATATTTGATGTATATTCGTAGCTCAGTGTCTGTCCTCTCAGCTTCTTGTATGCCTTAGGAATCACCATCATGAATTGTATGTAGTTTGCATAGTTGGATAAATTATTGCTAGTGCTCACCAATGTTCCATTAATGAATACATTAGCTGCGTTTTTTTTCGAAGTTCCGTGTTTCATGGTTCATGTTCCAAGTTTCATGTTCTAGCCCAAAAACGCAGTTTTTGTCGCTTTCGTGTTCTCTGTCCATGTTCCTGAAACGCATTTTAGGAAAAGTGGCAAAATATTCAAAACTGTGGAAACATGGGTAGGAGGAAAAATAGCAGAAAAAGATCAGAGAGAAACAAGAAAGCTGCGCTGACTGCAGCCTTAATGGTAAGCACTTTCTTCGTCAAAAAGGCTGAAGAACAACTTGATATTTGGGACGAATTTCTGGAGAACAGGCAGCTCAAGATGATGCTAATCTATGACTCAGGATCAGAAGATGATGAAGAAAACCAGAGAGCCTGAATTAGCCTGAATAGAGCCTGAATAGCATGTATGGTCAGAGAGCCTGAATGAAATTATTTTCTCAGACTATTCACTAACCCTGTAATAGAAATTTTCACCACTTCAAACTTTATTATAGAATTTAGTTTGCATATTTTATATTTTTTTCTGCACATTTTTGTAGTCCTCCCAAAGGCAAAAGAGTAGTGACACCCTTGGCTACAACTAGAAATATTCAAGACAAACAATGTACTTTTATATTTTAACCCCCCCCCCCCTTCTCGAAATCCTGGATCTGCCACTATTTCTAGGTTGTAAATATAAGAAAATTTGTCCAATTTTGCGCCGCGATGCGGCAATAATTTTGGAAGTTTGCCCCCTCAATGGTTGAGAACATTGTTGGCCAACAATGAAACCTCAAAAATGGTTTAATTACCCTTTTTCACTTCAAATTCAATAGTATACTGGTAAATTCTAACCTTATCAAAACAACAACTTTCTTTTATAGTTTAAAAATGTTCAGAAAAAATTAAAAGTTTTCTTATTTCCTTGCTCAAACTGACAAAAGACAAGACATTTGTTGCTCCTTTTGACCAACAATATATGGTATGTGTCATAAAATCTTTGTTGAATACGACAAAAAGATTGGTGATCAATCAAGTCACAGAAGAATCTAGATAGAAAAGCAGTATCCATTTGCATTTACATGCATTCCATTGTTTAAACCATGCCCTGGTGAAGGCCTCCAAACTGGACGTAATCCAAATGCTGTAAGGGTATTTGCAAGAAGTAGTTGTCTTTTTTTTCCTCTTCCCCCAAACGAACTGAGTCTTTAGCTTCTGCTGCACACGAAAACAAAAGTTGCTTTGTTATTCCGACACTGTTGAAAGGCATGATAGCGTGATTACTTTTCTGGAGTTCTTTATCACTGTTGTATAGTCGAGAGTTTCGTCAAGACCAGCTCAACCCATTTTTTTTTTTTGTAGTAGCCTAGTAAAAAATTAGCTCAGTAAACAGCTTACACATGAACCCTTGTAAGCAAAGGGCACTGTGACAGTAATAGACTGGGTTGCTTGTAAATTTCTGAACTTCCGGTAGCTGTGAGCTGGTCCCCCCCCCCGCCTCCAAACCAAAATCCTAAATACGCCACTGCTTCTTACCTTACATTTTCTGTTTCAGAAACATGTACAACTCAGTGGCTTTGCTGAGCAAACTGTTCCTCATATGACTGACCAAAGATTCAGAGAGCATTTTCGTCTTAGCAGGAAGTCTTTCCAGATACTGAAAAATATCTTATTAGAAGAAGACTTGACAAAAAGTCTGTTCCCATATGAGTCCCTTACTTCTTATGGAAAATCATCTAAAAACCCAGTGAGCTTTGAAAAAGCACTTTTGATTACATTGTGGTACCTCGGAAACTCTGCATCAATGAGAGGTGTGGGGGTAATATTTGGTATAGCTAAATCCACAGTTCATAAATATGTGCATTTAATCTGCAGGATACTCACTTCAATGACATCCAAAGTGATTCTGTGGCCAAAAACCCACAATGATCTGATGAAGACAGAAAGAGAGTTTTTCAATCAGTGTTCTATACCTGGTGTGATAGGTGCTGTTGATGGTTGCCATATTCGCATCCTCTGTGGTGATTTCTCACAGAAGAAAGCCTATACTAACCGAAAAGGTTACCGTAGTATGTTACTACAAGGCACTTGCAATGCCCGCAAAATGTTTACAAATATCATGTGTGGATATCCAGGGTCCTGCCATGATGCGAGAGTTTTCAGGAACAGTTTTTTAAGACAAGTCATTTTGGGAAACCCAGCTCAGCTAATCCCAAGGGACAAACGAATCTTGGCGGATTCTGCCTATCCTCTTACTAGTGAAGTCCTGACTCCATACAAAGGGATTGGGAATCTGACAAGAAGACAAAAAAACTTTAATTTCAAGCATTCCTGTGGTAGGATTTGTATTGAACATACTTTTGGCCAACTAAAAGGCAGATGGAGGAAACTCTTGTGTGTAGATGCCGATCTTGAGTTCATCCCCTATATAACCAACAGCTGTTGTGTACTACACAACATCTGTATGGCTAATGAAGATGAACTTGAAGAATGGTGCGAAGGAAACTGGAATGAAAATGATGGGCCTATGAGCTTCTACTTTAGTCAACCTCAGGCAAACTCTGAAGGCCGCAGGTTAAGAAATGAGATAGCTTCACGACTTCCAGGATCCTGAATAAAACTGCTAGATTTTCTCATACATGCCTATGGTTTTTTTCTTTTTTCTGTTCTGATTTTTTAAATATACTATTGAAGTGAAGGTCAGCCTACATTTGGCGAGCCACGCTGATGAAGATATGGTTAAACTGTATTGGAAAAAATAAATATAATCACGAGATTTTCGCTGGTGTTAATCTAGTGATGATCTCGTAGAGCGAAGCTCGGCCCATATTAACCGAAAGTTAAAAAATGTATTTTTAAAAATTCTAGTTAGTGCAAAAAATTTGTTTTTGATACTGACTTAGGAATGGCAATCTGGCGCTGGCAATTGCATGTCGATGCCATCTCTGGAACGGGTTGTGCTAGGAGGCTGGTTAGACCCTCTTTAGATTGGTCCTATCAAGTGTTCTTTCTGATATCAGAATAAACTCGATCGGCCTCTTAGGCATGGTATGAAATGTAGCGAAATGTTTTATTTTTAAAACTTGGCATATCCGGCTAGTAATACTTGTTACCAGTACGATTGACGTACCTTAGTAGCTCTACAGGTAATATCTTTACCTTTCAATCTAGCGGCACCGGTTCGAGTCTCGGCTCTCGCGCTTTTTCATAAGTTGCATGCCTTTATTTATTTAATTTTTTTCTATGTCAGTTCAAGGAAGCTCCAAGGTCTCTGCTGGAAATAAGCTTGTGAAGGTTATAAGGCCCAGCTTTTGTACCAGCACAAGGCTCCTGATATCACAATATGCCATACATTTGGCTTACTACTTTTTAGTACAGATATTTACAGAGGTTTGGTCACCAACAAGTTCGGAATAACAAAATACAGAGAGAAACTGAAGCACCTCCTTTATATTTTTCAGTACCTAATAGCTTCAATACAGTATGTAAAGCTGGTAGTATACTCCTCTTGTTTTCTTATGCTTGTTTTGGCTTTTCCAGACTTTCGTGGCTTGTCAAACTGTGTTGTAAACAGTCAATCTTATCTTCGACGAGATTAACGTCAGTAAAAATTTCTACGGAAGGTGCAGATATTTCGACTTCCCTTGGCAGAAGTCCTCCTTAGTTGAGGTACTTTCACCACTTCCGCTTTAGATGTGTCTGCCTCCACTGCCATATAACGAGTGATCTGATTGTGAGTGATCAAGAGCCCAAAATAGCCACAGCAACACCTAGAGAGGAGACGCAGACTCAGGAACAATCTAGAGTAAAGAGATTGCAGAGATGTGGACTCTAAAGCAGCGTGGATCTCCGCCCAGGGAGATCACACATGGCACTGGAGACAGATACATCTAAAGCAAAAGTGGCGACGTCAATCTCGTCGAAGATAAGATTTACTGTTTATAAGAGTGCGTCTACATTTGGCATTATCTGGAAAACTGAGACAGAAAACTGGGCAGTGTAGACTGCTACTGCCGTTCCAGTTTTCCGTTTCTGGGTATGGCACACTTTCGTCAGCATGGATCACCAGAATTTAGTCCGTCGTGGCTTATCTAAAAAAAAAAAAAAAAAAAAAAAAAAAAAAAAAAAAAAAAAAACCACTGATAGCACACAAATACCATAAGGCTGATTTAAACAGGAGGGAATTTTTTTTTTACTCATCTTTTTACTCAATTAGTACAAAATTCAAGAAATTCTATGCTACATGTCTATCAAATTCAAAAAGTACTGAAATCAACTGAATAGCCTTGAACACTATTTTCAAACCGGAACAAAATCACAGCATTTAAGGGCCACAAGAAAAAAGTCTAACAGAATCAGTTTGATTTCCTTTGTCGTTTTGACTTGCGGTCATCTTCCGAATCGCTGTCACTATCATACTTTGATGGCTTGTTTGCAACTAGGGCCCCAAAAAGAGCCAAAAATCTGTCCGTTTGCTCCTCTGCTTTTTTATCTCTGTTCCATCTATAACTTATTTCCTCTGCCCTCATTTCATCCAGTTTGTCTGCACGCTTCTTTTCATGTTTTAAATGTTCTCGAACAAAAGCATTATGCTGTTCCTTTTTCTGTTCATGCTCTTGCTGCTTCTGCTCAGTCTGCTTCAAAAACTCGTCATGTTCCTTGTGCACACTGTATCTAGTTTTAGATTTCCCAGGTAGAACGTTTCTTGGGCTGGCTTTGTCACTGTCAATTCCTTCTGGGTCTGAAGGCAAAAAATCGTCGACTGACTCTAACTCTAGTGAAATCCTGCTACTCTGCTTAGCTGCTTCTTTTGTATTAGCATGTTTATCATCCACTTTTTTCAAGCTAAGGGTTGGGGAGAGCTTCTTTGTCACAATGATTTCTGCTTCCACAGGAACGGAGCCAGAGCTAGATGGAATGTCAAAGGAATCCAAGACAACTGGTGGACAGATTGAGTGCGAATCTCCTTCTATGTCTATGACGTCATCGAAGAACGGAGGCTTATCTTTGGTGCCATTGCCGTCTGATTAATATGACACTTGTATGTACGGACACTCTTCAACAGTGCTCCCCACTTATTTGAAATTTTCTCCCTTGTCTTGGGACCCAAATTGAATCCCGCTTCTGTCATGATACTTGAGATTTTGACCCATAATCCTCGGCTATTTCCGCTCTTGTACACTTTATGTATGTCAGGCTCCCGCATGAGAGACAAGAGGTACTCTGTTGCCTTTGTGTCTTTCAGTCTACTGCCTTTGATTTTCCAGATTTCATCTGTTGTTGGAGTGTAGCCATTCAGCAGGCCATTGTTCCAATCAATATCATCTCCTGCTGATATGTTAGCTTCCTCAGTAACGTTGTAGACTTCAGTGACTCCTATAAAAAATGAAATGAAAATATGCCAGGAAAAGTATCACCTAAAATTCTACTTCAAAGCATTCCATTGATGCAGCATCATGGTTGCAGCGGTAGTAACCGAAAATTCAAAAATGTGTTTTGAAAAATACTAGTTAGTGCGACAAATTTTTTTTTGATACCGATTCAGGAATGGTAATTGTCATTCATTACCATTGAAATCGCCATGGTCAAAAATCTTGAACCGGAGGTTTACATCCCCCCATCACGAAAACTAACGAAACCCCTTATATCGACGAAATCCGTTTCAATGTCCCCCTTTTTTTTCGCCAGCGCTAGCCGATCACTGGATTGTCGCAGAGAGTCGTTTAACGGCTCATTCGAAAGCTTATTCTTACATCTAGTGCCATTTCATAAATTGAGACTGATTTTGCCACAATAAATTGCCATATGACACCAAAAACGGTAAATTTTTGTACCATCTCCGGAATGGGTGGGTCTACGAAACTGGTTAGACCGTCTCAAGAGAGGTCTTTTTAAGGGAACTCTATTGTATGAATATGAACCCGGTTGGTCACTTAGGCATGGTGCCAGATGCAACGAAATTACATCTAACAGAGAAATGTTATACTACTCAGATCACCCAACCTGGCATGGCTCAGTGGATAAAGCATTGGTCTCAAACGCTAAAGATCCTTGGTTCAGACCCAGGTGGTGGAACTTTTTTTTGTATTTCGGTTTGTCAAGCTTTATCAGTCAGTCAGTCAAGTTTGCGCAGAGAGAAGATTGTTACAGATACACAAATAGGATTTATTTCAATTTGAAAGTTGTTATGATCCCTTCTTTCTGTCTCCGTTTTCAGCTAGCATATCTTGGTAAATATTTTGCAAACATGAAGCGTAAGTGAAAATTGTGCGCAATTTTTTTTTCACCTGCTACATTTTCTATTTGTTCTCTTTACATTATTATAGAAGAAAAGGGATATAATTTCTCAGTCGCTTTCTCTGTGAAGTCAAAAAAAGAGCAAAAATTAATAGAAAAAAACAATGTTTTTGTGATGAAAGTGAGGAGCGAAGTTGAAACTTAAAAAGAACAAAAAGTATCACCCCTCAAACCATGCCGTATACTTACATGTAAAATTGCTGTAAAATTAAGCTGTTTTAGTGCTTTACTGAAAGCACTAAAACAGCTTATACGCTATTATCTCGCTCCTTGAAAAACACAGTCGCTATTATTAAACAATTGCCAGTCGCTCTCATCAATTATTGCCCCTGAGCCCATGGGGCATATTTATTTGGTAGATTCGCCAGCGATATACTGAAAGCATGGGACAAAACAGTTCAAAGGTGAATTTTCTATTAGTTACTTGGTATTGTTTTAAACTTTTATCAAAAAAACAAACAAATTTTTTTTCAATTAAATAACCATGTGCATACAGTAAACCTAGTGTCCAACGCATAAGTTGCCTGTTTAGTGTTCTTTTTTATTCTTGCAGTACAGTACTAGTCAATTTTACATGTAAATATACGGCAGGGTTGAGGGGTGATAATTTTTGTTCGTTTTAAGTTTCAACTTTGCTCTTTACTTTCATCACAAAAATATCGCTTTTTTCTTTAAAATATTGTTTTTTTTAAATGCACTGTGTTAATGCTAATTCCCAATAAGGCATCTCAGCAGTATCCCAAGATCGACTGGGGGTATTAATTTCAAACTTTCGGGGCTACTTCTGCTCCTAAAATTTAACCAAATCAAAATAGCGTAAGTGTATCCAAGCAATCAAAGAAAGTAAACAGATTTTTTTGCAAATGGTATCAAGTTTTCCATTTCAGGTTAACTAAAGGTGGTATGAAACTAAATTAAACACTACTATTTGTGTCCAGATTTTAAAAGGGTCTATGTTGTTAAAAATTGCTGAAATTTTTTTTCCAGCATACAAATAGCAGGCCAAACTATAAATTCTTAAAAAAACGAAAAGATTTAAAGTATTATTCTCTTTTTCCCTGAAAAGATTATGTCAATATAAAACGAACAGTAATTAATTAAGAAAACTGTTTCCACAAAATAAGTTTTTCAAAGAAAAGTAAAGAACTCCATTAAACAAAAAATGAGCAAAAATAAAATCAAATAATCTACCAAGCTTGAAACTACCACAAATCAGCATCTATAAATAAATGAAACCCAAACCAAACACAAACCACAATAAATAACCGAGTCAAACTCAAAACGAGCAGAAATTAACATAAGTTGGGTTCAAAACCCCTATGCCTTCCCAAGGCCCGAACATAATTTGCACTTTACTGAAAAAAATACAAATGAATGTGCATTGTCAGTTTAATATACATATATTGATATTTATTCATCAAAATCTTAATTTTATTTGATTTATTAAAGTTATAAAAGTAAAAAAATTTATATTTTTTCAGTAAAGTGCAAATAATAGTGGCGTTTTTTTGCGTGGTTGGATAAAAGTAAAAACATTTATATTTTTTCAGTAAAGTGCAAATAATGTTCTGGGATGGCATTGGGGTTTTGAGCCCAATTTATGTTAATTTCTGCTCGTTTTGAGTTTTACTTGGTTATTTATTGTCATTTCTGTTCGTTTTGGGTTTCATTTATTTATCAATGCTCATTTGTGGTAGTTTCCCGCTTGGTGGATTAATTGATTTTATTTTTGCTCATTTTTTGTTTAATGGAGTTCTTTACTTTTCTTTGAAAAACTTATTTTGTCGAATTGTTTTTTAATTAATCTGGCAAAGAGCTAGAGCTAGTATAGAAATATATTTATACAAATGAATTACATTTTTTTGAACAGTAAGCAGAGTACACTGAAGTTGAAGCAGCCTTAAACTTTGACTTGAAACTTCATAACTTAACCACTTCTTTCAGAAAAGAATTTTGGAGGGTTATTCCATGTTGATAAGAAAAGAGGGTAAAGGTGCAGGTTTGTTCCCCCTGTAGTGTAGGGCGCAGGAGCCCTATGGTAAGTATGACGGCGCCGCCGCCGTCATGTCGGCGTGGCGCGGCTTTGGGGACTACAACAGGAAATCATTAACTCTACTGATTTAACAGTCGAACAGACTGCCTTTCTTAAAGCAAGTCTGAAAGAAACAGGGTTAAATTTGTAGTCTATAAATAATGATGGCTACTTTTAAATAAAAAAACAAAATAAAAAAAATTAAACTGAAAGTAAGGAGCGACATTAAAACTTAAAACGAACAGAAATTATTCCGTATATGAAAGGGGCTGTGCCCTCCTCAACACCTTACTCTTTACGCTAAAGTTTTTATTGTTTAAAACAAAGAGTTGTGAGAAAGTCAAACTTTAGCGTAAAGAGTGAGGCATTGAGGAGGGGACAGCCCCTTTCATATATGGAATATTTTCTGTTTGTTTTAAGTTTTAATGTTGCTCCTTACTTTCAGGTTAAATTTTTTTTTTATTTAAAGGCTGCAAAAGCGGGGGTTTGGGGGGCGGCAACCCCCCAACTGTGCCTCCTAATCCCTGTACGTTTTAAGGTTCGACCTTGTAACTCAGCCTCTTTAACTCTTTAGAAAACGTAGTTTTTTTCAAATAATTTCTGCACGTTTTTGTACTGTTTATTACTTATTATTGCTTGACTAACTGTTAGCTGATTTGACAGCTTGCGGGCTCTTAGAGGACAACGAGCCCGCGTGTTCGCGGGCTCTTATAGGAAAACGATAAGAGCCCGCTTATAGCGGGTTCTTATAGGAAAATGAGGTTTTTCGTAAATGTAAATTCGGGGGATAATTTTTTCGGTCTGAAAATATCAAAAGGCCCTAACAGGTCGAATGCTGCTTCGAATGAGTTCTCATTCACCCGGATCAGTTGCCAACTGTGGCCTGTAGGCGTGGCTAAGAATAAAAAAAAAAATTTTGAACTTTAAGTGGCTATATTTGGTTTTTGGACAACAGGGAAGGAGTGATCGGATTGAGCTGAAATTTCAAGGATAAGCTTCCGGGCCCTAGGAAAGCTCAACCTCTAAATTTCAACCAAATCGGACAACGTTAAAGGGGGGCTGTGATCGGAGGTGTTCCGGCCCACTTTTACCCATGAAGATAAAGTCGGAGGGGGGTGAAATTTTGCACGTTTCTTAGTTTGAGCTTGGGCTACAAAATGCGATTACCGCTGTCTCTCTGCGACCACTAGGACCGGAAATCGCTTAACATTGTGGTGGGTCGCCTCCTTATAGAGGCACAAGCGTGCCTCCTTGATAAAACATGCTGTTACGTGTTTTGTCGAAAACGCAAAAATGGCAAAACACGATTAAACCACGAAACCAACCACGAAAAAAAAACGCCAGTATTAATTTGTTTGAATAAGTTGTTTAGGATACAGGATTCATAGGATAGATCATCGCCAGCAATGGTAGTTGTACTGTCTGACTTTCTCTTCACCACAACATTTAAATCAATAAATGTTGATGATAAAACAATGAAATAATCTTCATTGGAAAATACCTGAAAGTGTATATTTTCCGACAGGGGTCGTTGAGGATGGAAAAGTTCATATAACCCATACTTGACATTGACATCAACATTTTTAGCATTGAATAGATTCAATGACGAGCTTATTGATGGATATGATTCTTTAGGGGGAAATAGGTCATCTTAAGATAAGAAATCTTTCTTTGATCTAATAATCTTTTTCTTCTTTTTCCTGTTGCTCTTCTTCCCTTTGTCCCCCAAATTCGTTGTTCAAGTCTTTCGCTTCCAATTTGGGTAAAAACTTATGAGTGAATTATAACCAAACATCGAATTTAAGACTTTCTTATGTTTATAAAATTTTAATTGTTCGCCAATAGCTCTTTCTAAAGATCTAATATTTTCTATAAGACTCGTTGAAATTTTTACCCGACCCCTAGTCCTGAAGTGTTGAGGCAGCAAAATTTGATGCAGCAGATACAAGATATTTTCTGGCAAGGGGTAGTGCAGAACGAAATTGCTTAGCAAACCAACTACCATGGCCATAACCAGACATTGTAGTACGCCCCTTGTAATGGTCCAATCCATGACCTATTTGACGAGGACCCAGAGCACCAATATAGCAGTCAATATCTGGACAGACAAATGGGATTCTACTATTGTTCATCTTAAGCAATGGGTCGAAAATGACATATAATCACAGCTAAACCTTTTGTTATTGCTAGAGAATCACCCAATTCACTTCTTAGTGTTAACTAACAGAGTTCCAAATATGAAGTGTTTACAGGGACATACTGAAAATGCTTTATATTATAGTGGTGAACATGTTCATGGGTTGTTTTTCGTTCAAGAACACGTAGGAGGGGGACATTTGACTTACCAACTCTTGATGTTTCCACAAAGGACGCATAAAGAAATATGCAAGATTCCGAGGTGAAACTGGGTGGATAATCTGCAAAAATAATATGATTCATCCCACTAACAGTTCCAGCACTTCTACCATTGATTATATTAAGACCAAGAACATCTCTTAGATTATTTTTGAGAATAACCTTTTCATTGGCAATGAATGAGCTAATGTAGATCTTGCCCTCTTCCTTTGAACAGTTGAATTGAAAGGCTCCTTTTTTACGAGCGGAGATTCTTTTATTGATAGTACGACACAAATAGTTCATACAACTGAGTTCCTCGTATGGTAATACAACAAATAGATTTTAAAATGAATTGACCTTTTCAATTTTATATCGATCGCTAACCAGTGGCCAATCATCATGTTGATCGCTAAGGAGTGGTCAATCATAAGGTCTAATTTTTATATCATATATGTGATCCTTTCTCAGGACATCACATGCATTTTTGAGAATACAATCGACAAGAGCAACTTCATGCTTTGCGTCATCGAATTTGATGGTGGGAGAGAGTTTTGTTCAAAAATCACTTGTTTTATTCAAATAATTTTAGAGAAGGTCGGTGACGTTGGGTATAAACGTTACATAAAAATTATTGGACATTGTTAATCTCTTCAACTGCAACCCAAGAATCAAAATCAAAGTTGTATCCTAGCCAACGAACAAGCAACTGTTTCTTGCCCCTGCGAGTACGACTCTTTCATATCTTTTCAATTTGATAGATTTCACTATTATTTTTAACTTTTTGTAGTTCATAGTCATAAAGGCCACTAAGAATCTCTTCATCTTTGTTGTCTCGTTGACGATAGTTATAGGTTTGGTGTCTAGGATTTCTGACACTTTAAGAAGTTCAGTGGACCACAAGTCATTCCTCTTTTAGAAAACATTAGTTGTTCTATTAATTCGAACAGTATCACCAACATTGAATTTCTTCTTCACAACTATTTCATTGGAATACTGTTTAAGAAAATGTCGAATATATTATGATCAGCATGATGAACTTCCGTTGGGGTTGAGTTGGACAATGATCGATGAGGTCGTTGATCATGATTTTATTGTTTTAAATTTTGACAAGTTTTGATTCTCGCTGTCCAGGTTTATTTTCATCGACTCACTGCTCTTCATTTTTATTTTTGACTCTTCTATACGTTCGGTGTCGTATGTCTTCTAACCGCGTGTGTCTTTGCCCTTCATTTTTATTTTGTGTATCATTACCGCCCGTTTTAAAGGATCCATCACTAACATTTCCACCATCCAACTTTACGCCCCCGACTCTTTCCAGAGTGACCAAGATGCAGAAGAATTCTACGCCCAGCTCCAACACACCATAGACCAGTTGCCCAAGAAAGATGTTCTCTTCGTCATGGGGACTTTAACGCTATCGTTGGACAATCAAAGCCAGGTTTCGAAGACGTAATGGGAAAGTTCAGAAACGGGTGACAAAACCTTAGGGGGAATATGCTCACAGATTTCTGACGGGATAACGAGCTTTTCATTACCAACACAATGTTTCGACATAGAGAATGCAGAAGGGTAACATGAAGATCTCTAGGCGGCCGAACCTCAAATATGGTTGACCTCATACTGGTCCACAAGCGTTGGAAGTCGTCAGTGCCTTTGGCCGGTGGTGATTTTGACTCAGACCATGTTCTAGTCATGCCAGAACTTCGTATGAGCCTCCGAAAACCCTAACCACCCAAGAAAAGCTACCCAAAATACCGTGCCGATCTCCTAAAAAAAACTTCAAAACAAGAAACAAATATAAAACTGCTCTCTCAAATAAGCTGTAAAGCACCCACCTCACGGGAATCCCAACCACTGAGGAAGTCAACTGTCGGGTCGATGAAAGTACCTCAATCATCAGAGAAACGGTTAATGAATTCTTAGAAGTATATTCCCGCTCTGATAAACCATCGATCACAGTCGAAACCATCGATATCTGTGCTTAAGAACGTATTCACGCCAATATACAAGACCGACAAAGCCATGATGATTACAAGAGGTTAAAACGTCTATTAGCGAAAAAATACGGCAGGCTCTGCGCCAATACGTCAACGACAAGTGCCATGAATGCAAAGACGCCTTCAAAAAAAATGGCAGCCACTACATGTACAAAAAATTACCGGAGTTGTCGAAAAAGAAACCCGTGGTAGCAACAACCCTGTTAGATAAACATGGACAACTTATCACAGATTCTGAGGAGAGGCGGAAACACCGGAAGGAACACTTTTGCCAGAAACTGAACCCCACAATAACCCCTGACCCATCTATCCTACTGTCTTTTCAACTACCGGAGTACCCATTAGATCCAAGTCCACCACCATTACGAGAAGAGGTAGTTGCTTCTATACAATCCCTGAAAACAAATAAAGCTCCTGACCCAGATGGCATACAGTCAGAGGTACTTAAGTCGGGCCCAGAAGAACTGGTAGACAGACATCTATCATAAAGTCACAGTAGGCATCTGGGAAACAGGCCACTTCCCCAGATTTTGGGCGAAAGCCATGATTGTCCCCTTTTACAAAAAGGGTGAAAAAGTTGACTGTAATAACTACAGACCAATTAGTATGACAAGCCAACCGGCAAAGATCCTCATGAAAATCCTACTTGACCGACTAAAATCCCTGACAGACCTCACTTTAGAGGTATATCAGGCCGGCTTCCGAAGAGATCGATCTACTATAGATCATATATTTTCCGCCCGGCAACTGATGGAGAAAAATATAGAAATTGCGAAAGAACTGCTCTTACTTTTTATTGACTTTATACAGGCCTTCGATTTAATATGGCGCAACGGGCTTTGGCACGTACTTCTGCATTATTGAGCCCCCAAAACATGGTAACGTTGATCAAAGATATGTATTTGAACTTCTTTAGCCAGGTTCAGACGCCTGAGGGATTGACAGAAGGGTTCCAAACGTAAGCAGGTGTTCTTCAGGGTTGCCTCCTATCCCCTCATCTACTTAATCTCTTTCCAAACGGAGCCTTATCACTTGCTAAAATCAAAGAATGTACATCCATTGGAGAGAGGCTTGTCACCAAATTGGCTTACGCAGACAACATTATGAGAATTAACAGTCATAAACATCTCGTCCAAACAGGCACAAACCAGATAGTGTCAGCAACCCGAAGCTCTTTGGATGGTTGTCAATACAACAATTAAAGTTGTTTCGTCATCAATTAAAGCTAATGACGAAAGGCAAATCTCCGCATTTAAAACAAAATGTGTCTGTCGCATAGCAGGGATCACCTACATCGACCGAGTATCCAATGAAGATCTCTGTAAGCTCCTCCACTGCTCATATACTATCATGGACCGAATTAGAAGTCAGCAACTGTGCTGGCCTGGTCATATCAAACGAATGCCGTCAAACCAACTCCCCAAAACCACATTTGAAGGACGGCTACATGGTAAACGACCTCGTGGGCAACCTCGCAAGAGATGGTACGACAACTTCAATAGCAAAAACCTTCCCCAACTCCTGTGTCTTGCACCAGAAAGAACTGAATACCGTCGCCATATTAAACGACTAGTTAGAAGATAAATAGCCTCAATACAGCCACTAAGGTCGGATGGGATATAAGTCAAGTAAGTCATATATAGACATATATATTTTTGATATTTTGAGAAAAGTTTTTATTAAATATAATGCATTTGTATGGCTTTTAACCGGTGTAGGTTCTCATATGCATGGAAAGATTACCCTTGACATTAAAACTCCACTTTCATACGTCACACTTGAATAGCTTTTCACCGGTGTGGGTACTCATGTGTATGGCAAGAATATTCTTGCGAATAAAACTTTGCTTGCATACGTCACAATTGAATGGCTTTTCACCAGTATGGGTTCTCAAGTGATGGGCAAGAATATTCTTATGTTTGAAAATTTGCTGTCATGCATTACATTCGAATGGCTTCTCAACAGGATCCTCACATGTTGAATGAGATGAATATTTTGTACTACATGTATTGCAAATGTATGGCTTTTCACCGGTGTGAGTTATCAAGTGATGGGCAAGAATATTCTTTTGATTAAAACTTTGCTTGCATACGTCATACTTGAATGGGTTCTCACAAAAGTGGATCCTCACATGTTGGATGAGATGAATATTTTGAGAAAATCTCTTATTACATGTATTTCACTTGTATGGCTTTCCACCGGTATGGGTTATCATGTGTATGGCAAGAGTTGTCATAAGATTATCAGGGTTGCAGCGGTAGCTAGCGACCTATAAGAAATTGCATATAGATTGTTTCTCGTCATTTTGAAAATGTATTTCATTCTTCTAATTTACTGCGTGTTCTTCTTTTTTGTCTTTCCTTGTTAGTCAGCTTCCTTGTGGCTAAATTTTCATCAAAAATATCTACTTGTGAGATATTTGTATTCGATAGCTTAGTTTCAGTCCAGTCCTTTAGAAATCGATAGATCTGATTAGTTTCATTTGCAAAAATGATCGTACGATCAAAGGCTTGTTAATCTTTGAAGCTAAAATATTTTTAATTTACAATATGTTTCCTGGCAAAGATAAGGTGGCTTCAGGCCGGCCCCCTTAAAATCCTGAATTTTCTTAAAATATCTGTGCATGTCTTATTCAAACTATGAAGTTAAGTTTTACTTTTTATTATTGGCCACCCTTATATTCACACGTCATGTCTATCCCATATGTGTATGGCAAGATAACTCTTGTCATTAAAACCTTGCCTGCATGTTACATTTGAATGGATTTTCACCGGTGTGGGTTCTCATGTGTATGGCAAGATTATCCTTGCGACTAAAACTTTGCTTACATACGTCACAAATGAAAAGCTTTTCACCGGTATGGGTTCTCATGTGCATGGCAAGATTATCCTTGCGACTAAAACTTTGCTTGCATACGTCACAATTGAATGGTTTTTCACCGGTGTGGGTTGTCATGTGCATTGCAAGAGTTTTCATGCGACTAAAACTTTGCTTGCACACGTCACAATTGAATGGCCTTTCACCGATGTGTGTTCTCGTGTGTATGGCAAGATTATCCTTGTGACTAAAACTTTGCTTGCATACGTCACACTTGAATGGCTTTTAACTGGTGTGGGTCCTCATGTGTTTGACAAGAGTATCCTTGCGACTAAAACTTTGCTTGCAAGAGTCACACTTGAATGGCTTTTCGCCGGTGTGGGTTCTCAGGTGTACGGCAAGATAATCCTTGCGACTAAAACTTTACTTGCATACGTCACAACTGAATGGCTTTTCACCGGTGTGGGTTGTCATGTGCATTGCAAGAGTTCTCTTGCGACTAAAACATTGCTTGCATACGTCACACTTGAATGGCTTTTCCCCGGTGTGGGTTCTCCTGTGTACGGCAAGATAATCCTTGCGACTAAAACTTTTCTTGCATAGGTCACAACTGAATGGCTTTTCACCGGTGTGGGTTGTCATGTGAATTGCAAGAGTTCTCTTGCGACTAAAACTTTGCTTGCATACGTCACACATTAATGGTTTTTCACCGGTGTGTGTTCTCCTGTGTATGGCAAGATAATCCTTGCGACTAAAGCTTTGCTTGCATACGTCACAACTGAATGTCTTTTCACTAGTGTGGGTTGTCATGTGCATTGCTAGAGTTCTCTTGCGACTAAAACTGTACTTGCATAGGTCACAATTGACTTGCTTTTCCCCAGTGTGGTTTGTCATGTGCCTTGCAAGAGTTCTCTTCAGACTAAATCTTTGCTTGCATACGTCACAATGGAATGGATTGTCCCCGGTGTTGGTTCTCCTGTGTATTTCAAGATAATCCTTGCGACTAAAGCTATGCTTGCATACGTCACAATTGAATGGTTTTTCACCAGTGTGGGTTATCATGTGCATTGCAAGAGTTCTCATGCGACTAAAACAATGCTTGCATACGTCACAATTGAATGGTCTTTCACCGGTGTGGGTACTCATATGCATGGCAAGAGTATACTTGCGACTAAAACTTTGCTTGCATACGTCACAACTGAATGGCTTTTCACCTGTGTGGGTTGTCATGTGCATTGCAAGAGTTCTCTTGCGACTAAAACTTTGCTTGCATACGTCACAATTGAATGGCTTTTCCCCGGTGTGGGTTCTCATGTGTATGGCAAGATAATCCTTGCGACTAAAACTTTGCTTGCATACGTCACAACTGAATGGCTTTTCACCTGTGTGGGTTGTCATGTGCATTGCAAGAGTTCTCTTGCGACTAAAACATTGCTTGCATACGTCACAACTGAATGGCTTTTCACCGGTGTGGATTGTCATGTGCATTGCAAGAGTTCTCTTGAGACTAAAACATTGCTTGCATACGTCACACTTAAATGGGTTTTCACCGGTGTGAGTTCTCATGTGTATGGCAAGATAATCCTTGCGACTAAATCTTTTCTTGCATACGTCACAACTGAATGGCTTTTCACCGATGTGGGTTATCATGTGAATTGCAAGAGTTCTCTTGCGACTAAAACATTGCTTGCATACGTCACACTTCAATGGTTTTTCACCGGTGTGGGTTCTCATGTGTATGGCAAGATTATCCTTTCGACTAAAGCTTTGCTTGCATAGGTCACAACTGAATGGCTTTTCACCGGTGTGGGTTGTCATGTGCATTGCAAGAGTTCACTTGCGACTAAAACTTTGCTTGCATACGTCACAACTGAATGGCTTTTCACCAGTGTGGGTTGTCATGTGCATTGCAAGAGTTCTCTTCTGACTAAAACATTGCTTGCATACGTCACAATTAAATGGCTTTTCCCCGGTGTGGGTTCTCCTGTGTATGGCAAGATAATCCTTGCGACTAAAACTTTGCTTGCATACGTCACAACTGAATGGCTTTTCACCAGTGTGGGTTGTCATGTGCATTGCAAGAGTTCTCTTGCGACTAAATCTTTGCTTGCATACGTCACAAGTGAATGGTCTTTCACCGGTGTGGGTACTCATATGCATGGCAAGAGTATACTTGCGACTAAAACTTTGCTTGCATACGTCACAACTGAATGGCTTTTCACCAGTGTGGGTTGTCATGTGCATTGCAAGAGTTCTCTTGCGACTAAAACATTGCTTGCATACGTCACAATTGAATGGCTTTTCCCCGGTGTGGGTTCTCCTGTGTATGGCAAGATAATCCTTGCGACTAAAGCTTTGCTTGCATACGTCACAACTGAATGGCTTTTCACCCGTGTGGGTTGTCATGTGCATTGCAAGAGTTCTCTTGCGACTAAAACTTTGCTTGCATACGTCACAACTGAATGGCTTTTCACCAGTGTGGATTGTCATGTGCATTGCAAGAGTTATCTTGCGACTAAAACTTTGCTTGCATACGTCACAATTAAATGGCTTTTCCCCTGTGTGGGTTGTCCTATGCATTGCAAGATAATCCTTGCGACTAAAGCTGTGCTTGCATAGGTCACAACTGAATGGCTTTTCACCGGTGTGGGTTGTCATGTGCCTTGCAAGAGTTATCTTGCGACTAAGACTTTGCCTGCATACGTCACACTTGAATGATTTTTCACCGGTGTGGGTTCTCATGCGTATAACAAAAGTATTCTTAAAATTATTGCATATAGATCGTTTCTCGTCATTTTGAAAAGATCTCTCATTCTTCTGATTTGCTTCGCAGTCTTATTTTTTGTCAGGTAGCTTCTTGAGCTGGTGGGTCAGCTTCCTTGTGGCTGGATTTTCATCAAAAATGTCTACTGGTGAGATATTTGTAATCGATAGCTCAGTTTCAGTAGAGGCCGTTAGAAACCGTTCGGACTGATTGGTTTCATTTCCAGAAATAATTGTATGATCAAAGGCTTGTTCATTCATTGAATTCATCTTTGAAGGTTCAAACTTGTAAGCTTAATCACGTATCGAGTTGTTTGTATCAAACAAAAAAAAAACAACTAATTTTTAAAATTTCAGACATTTTCTAGTTAGAATTAAAACATTAAAATTATTGCTCGGACACCATAAATATTTTTGGAGTTTACATAATAACTTTAGCATTTCTGAACTGAACTTGAAAATGTTTTCATCCTATTTTTTATATCTTAAAAAGACATTGCTTGAGTCTTTAACAAAAAACATTCGGTAATTATGTTTTTGGAATATGAAATGAAAAAGTGTATACATATATTACTCGGGATTTTTTCTTTTAGAATAACAACATTTGTAGACGTGTTTTTTTCTAATTTAAAACACTTTTTAAACTTTTGGTTACTATGGGCTGGGGTTCACCTTTTACTAGGTTGCAGCTAGAGCTGCAACCATGATTATCTGGGGGATTAACCTTCTCCAGAGAAATCTTTAGGAATTATTGTTCAAGCCTTGAGTAACTTTTGGAGGTTAATAATCATTATAGAGAATGGATAATATACTTTTCCAGGTTGCAGCGGTAGCTAGCAACCTAGTAAGGGACGATCACGCCCCATAGTAAAAAAGGAAATAGGTCATAACTCCCAAAACTAGAATCAGATCAAAACAAAAAGTACACTATTAGAGCCACCTTTTCCGAAACCTCTATATAGGAAACTTATAGTCCCTTATTTTGAACAACAAGGGAAATATACTGGGAGGAAAATCAAGAAAAGCTGCTGAAACTATGATATTCTGCGTATACCAAGAGTGGATCCAGGATTTTTGTTCGGGGAGGGGGGTACCCGATTTTTTCCCTTGGACTTTGTCTAACATTCTGCGTAAGCTGATCAGAACTGTTTACCCACAAAATGCAAAAGGATTTAGTGCGGGAGCATATTTTTTTTCGGGTAAGGTTTTGTCTTTACAGGTAGACTAATTTTCGACTCGGTCAAAAATTTCGACGGGGGGGGTGGCGGTCAAACTGGGTAACCCCTCCCCCTGGATACGGCCTTGGCGTATACGGTATCTTTTTTCTTCTTCTTTTCTTTTTCTTCCTTTCCTCAGATAGCGGGCCCTGGAACATCATCAAGAGCTGTTTTTAATGGCTCATTTTAAAGGAAGTTAATACGGTTAAAACTTTTTGTAATTAAATAAATTTATTTCTAATAAAAAATAATTTTTTTACGAAAAAACCGCATTTTCATGGTCAAAATTGATTAATAACGTCATAATCGTAGGTATAGAATCATCATAATAGAGAGCTGTTTAATGGCTCATTTTAAAGGAAATTACTGTATATAGAAACCTTTTGTAATTAACAAAAATAATTTTTAATACAAAATAAATTTTTACGAAACATTGTACTTTAGTATCATAGGCAGCGCAATAGCACTGCCTAAGTAAAGAACGATGTTGTTACAATGTATTTTTTACTCCATACCAGGGCACTTCGCATCGAAGGAAATGTCATAGAAACTTCGAAAAGGGCTCATTCGACTGGAAATTGGAATGGCTAGTGCCCTTTTAAATAGTCGAAAGAGATTGGAAGGCAACTAACACCCCTTCCACGCCCATTATTTCCCCAAACACATTCAATCGAAATCTTGAGATAGCCATTTTGTTCAACGTAGTTGAAAGTGCTGGAAACTAGGTCGTTGAGGATGACACCCCCCCTTAGCCCTCAGGGCAAGGGTTTCAAGTTATGCCCTGGGGGTAAATTAGGTTTTGAATTTAAATTAAAAGTTCTTTTTAATAAAAAACTATTTTTTTACGAAAAAACCGCATTTTCATGGTCAAGATTGATCAACAGCGTCATAATCGTAAGTATTTAATCATTGTAATAGAGAGCTGTTTAATGGCTCATTTTAAAGGAAATTACTTTATATAGAAACCATTTGTAATTAACAAAAATTATTTTTAATACAAAATAAATTAAAAAAATCAAATGAATTTACTGAAAGAAATGTGAATTGTCAGTTTAATATACACATGCTGATATTTATTCCTTTAAAATCTTAATTAATTTTTGATTTCGTAAAGTTATAAAAGTGAAAACATTTAAACGAATTTCTTCGGTAAAGAGCAAATTATATTCTGGCTTTAAGAAAGTATAGGGTTTATAAACCTACTCAGATTGATTTCTGCTCGTTTTGAGTTTGACTCATTTTAATTTCTGTTTGTTTTGGGTTTTTATTTATTTATTGATACTGATTTGTGATAGTTGTATGCTAGGTAGATTATTTGATTCTATTTTTGTTAATTTTTGGTTTAATGAGGTTCTTTACTTTTTTTGAAAAACTTGTTTTGTGCAAAAAGTTTTTTTTGATTAATTTCTGTTTGTTTTATATTGACATAGTCTTTTTCATGGAAAAAACAAGAGCCTCTTCTGAAGCTAAACAACAATCCCTTCCATAAAAACCTTAAATACCTCCTGGGCATAACTAACAACCCATTCCCATAATCTTCGGGGTTTGTTTCAACCCCAAAAGCCTTGTTATATGATATTTAGACTATTTTGAATAGAATGGCTATTTCAAAATTTATATTAGACGCATTTTGGGACAATATGACGTGTGTGTAGGGGGAGAGGGTAGCTACTCTCTGATCATTTTGACTCTTAAAAAGGGCACTAGAGCGTCTGATTACCAATCCAATGAGCCCCCTTTGAAGTTTATATGACCTCATTTTCTATAAAAACCCTATATGTCCCCAGGGCACAACTTACAACTTTTGCCCTGAGGGCTGGGGGGATTTTTATCCTCAAAGACATAATTTCCAGACCTTTCTGATATGCTTAGCAAAATGGCTATATCACCATTTTGGTTGGAAGTGCTTGAGGAAATGATAGGTGCGGAGGGAGACATATGCCCTCTAATCACTTTCGACTAATAAAAAAGGCACTAGTCCTCTCAATTTCCTATCAAATGAGCCCTTTTTGAAGCTTCTACGATAAAAATTTCCATAAAAATGTTAAATACCCCAAGGGCATAACTTACGACCCTTGTCCTGAGGACTATGGGGCGGAGGGTCGTCATCCTCAAAGACATAATTTCCAGACCTTCCAACTACGTTGAACAAAATGGCCATATCAAAATGCTGATCAGAAATGTCTGGGGAAATGATGGGGGCGGGGGGGGGGGGCTATTCTCCCTCTGATTACTTTCGACTATAAAAAGGGCACTAACCCTCTCAATTTCCAATCGAAAGAGCCCCTTTTTAACTTTTTATGACAACACTTTCTATACGATATTGTATGCCCCCAGGGCATAGTAGAAAAAAGGTATGCAATTTCAGTGATACGCCCATATATGGAAGACAACTCGACTCGAACCAGAACAACATCTCTATATTTCGAACCTAGATCTAAAAATGGCCTATGACGATAATATGCTACTAAGCCAAGGGAAAGGAATTTTGACCTACTTTAGAGAGGGCGTTAGAGTTCAAGTGACAAATTGCAGATTATTTCTTGCAAGGAATTTTGAAATGAGATTCTTACGTACACATAGAATTGGAAATAATTATTTTAAAAAGAGAAAAGGATTGGAATATTAATTGTTTTATCAACTATGGGATAAATCTCAGGGAATGGTAAGTCCATTAAGACCCATATTATTTTTTATTTGGAGGGATGTTTTGATTTAAATTTCCGAATATATTTAACGTGGGAATTTTAAATGTATAAGTGTGGTCGGTATAATAAACAAGTACTAAACGGGGAGTGTGGTCAATATTTATTTAAAGAGAGAGAGGCTTGAAATATTATTTACATATCAATTAAGCTATGTATGAGGGAATAGTGGCTCCATTAAGAGATTAACTAAAAAAACAAGTTTTTTTAACTGAAAGTAAGGAACGACGTTAAAACTTAAAACGAACAGAAATTGTTCCGTATATGAAGGGGGCTGTCCCCTCCTCAACCCCTCGCTCTTTACGCTAAAGTTTTTTTTATCAAACTTTCAGACATACCAGTTTCCATCCCAAGATTTTGAGAGAACCAGTATACATTATTAATTAAATCTATCTGGCAGTTTGGTGTTCATTTTGTGTGTGAATATTGCCGAAACTAAGATTCCGGTTTGTTATCCCGCTCTGGCCTCACATGGGGTAAAGATAGAGTACTTAATGATATTATTTTTTTATTCTTATATCACTTTCTGTCTCCACAGACTTGAATTAATAGGATACGACCTTTTAAGCCATCTAACACTGAACAAATTAGAAATTTTATTTTTCATCCTCTTCTGAATTCGCTTAGGGGGAATATGGGATACTAAAGGACTGAATTTTCCAATTCAAATATCATATCCATTTCGAATTAATAAAGAATGTCCTTTAAATCCAGGAAGTGTTGCAAAAATTTCAATTCAAGATTCCCCCCTCCCTCCTCTTCCCCTCTTTTCCCCGAAAAAAGGAATTTTTCTGTACTGCCAAATTTTGTCGAGCTGGCATTTGTTATTAGGGATGTGTTGAACATTTCAGAGTAAGAAATATTTCTGTCACTAAAACGCCGAGGTTTGGCCCTTTTTTTGTTGTTTTACCTGGACTAGTATATAAAATAAGGTTAGTCTGTGTATTTTCGTTTTTGCATGTATTCTAACCGCCCGTGTCTTTGCTCTTCATTTTCAGTTTTGGCACGTTAGTTCAGGTGTTGGTTCCAAAGATTCATCATTTATAGTAACTGCAACTGCAAATTTCCGTTTTTTGGGCCTTCCAACAGACCTTGTATTATATAAATAACTGTTGTGTTGGAAGTTCAACAATCTTATTTATACTTTGCATCATAGATAGATAGATAATTTATTAGTGACTGAATCGGAAAACCGATATTTCACATCTACAACTACAAAGACTATAAAACACTAGAAAGAGAGAAATAAACACAACAAAAACCAGAAAGGAAAAAAAAAATGAAAAAAGGACTATGAACTAAATAATAAGCATATCACTTTAGACAAGGATCAACTATAATCAACTATAAACATTGATCAAATCGGGCCGTATCAGTAAGACCGCCACACGAGCACTAACTAGACCACTACAATGACTAAGAAAATACAAATCGAAAGGAAAGGAGATTAACAACTCATTTAAACATTTTATCAAAAGCGAACAAGGAAAGGAATAATTAGTATATTAAAAGAGGACGCGATAACAATTTTCAAAACCGCCACAAGAGCAGAATGGAGTGTCACTTTACCCAATTCTGTTTAGGAAATAATTTAGGTGGAAATGTCCAGTTATAAATTGGCTTAAGTAAGGAGACGGGCTAAAATTTTTAAGAGACAAATGATCATTCTTATTACGAAAAAAGTTCATCCTCCAGCTACTGATGGAATTCTCAAACCTATTATACCATTTATGATATTAACTAAAAAAACTTTTTCCACAAAATAGGTCTTTCAAAGAAAAGTAAAGAACTCCATTAAACCAAAAACGAGCAAAAATAAAATCAGATAATCTACCAAGTGTGAAACTACCACAAATCAGCATCGATAAATAAATGAAACAAAAAAACGAAGAGAAATTAAAATAGATAACCGAGTCAAACTCAAAACGAGCAGAAATTAACATAAGTAGGGCTCAAAACCCCTATACTTTCCCAAGGCCAGAACATAATTTGACCTTTACTGAAAAAAATATAAATGTTTTTACTTTTATAACTTTAATAAATCAAATAATATTAACATTTTGATTAATAAATATCAGTATATGTATCAGTCATTCGATTGAAAATATAAAGGAATAATGCCCTTTTTAACATTCGAAAGTGATTGGAGGGCAACTAGTCCACCTCCCACGCCCACCCTCCCATTTGCCCATTATGTTTAAAAACTAAATGTTGCCATAAGATTAAATCAAAATGTACTGTGTTAATGCTAATTCCCAATAAGGCTTCTCAGGAGTATCCCAAGAATGACTGAGGTTATTATATTCAAACTTTCGGGGCTAATTCTGCTCTTAAAATTTAACCAGATCAAAACAGCGTAAGTGTATCCAAGCTATCAAAGAAAGTAAACGATTTTTTTTGCAAATGGTATCAAGTTTTCCATTTCAGGTCTACTAGAGAATCTATGAAACTAAATTAAACACTACTATTTGTGTCCATATTTTTAAAAGGGTGCATGCTGTTAAAAATTGCTGAAAAATTTTATCCAGCACGTAAATAGCAGGCCAATCTATAAAGTTTTAAAAAAAACGAAAAGCTTTAAACCATTATTTTCTTTTTTCCTGAAAAGACTATGTCAATCTAAAATGAACAGAAATTAACTAAAAAAAACTTTTTCCCAAAAAAAGTTTTTCAAAGAAAAGTAAAGAACTCCATTAAACCAAAAATGAGCAAAAATAAAATCAAATAATCTACCAAGCGTGAAACTACCACAAATCAGCATCGATAAATAAATAAAACTCAAAATGAACAAAAATTACAATAAATAACAGATTCAAACTCAAAACGAGCAGAAATTAACATGAGTAGGGCTCAAAACCCCTATGCGTTCCCAAGGCTAGAACATAATTTGCATTTTACTGAAAAAATACAAATGAATGTGAATTGCCAGTTTAATATACATATACTGATAACACAAAAACCCTGTGATTTATCATCTCAAAGTTTTTTCTTCGTTGATACATTTGGGGAGTCTGAAGTATGGCATTCTGACAGCTTAACTAATGATTCCTTGGTCCATATATTAGAATCTTTCAATGAAGAATAAATTAATTTAGTTGATGATTAAAGTGCATTCTGTAAGGTATTTTGGTACAAGGAATTGGTGTGGTCAGGGCTGGTCCTTGTTTGTATCGCAGGCTTTGCTGCAGAACCGTCCTTAATTTTACAGAAATATATTTTTCTCCATAGGAAGAAGACTTTGTGAGGGGCCCATGGGCCTGTACAAGATTGGAAGGAGACGATTCTTGTATTTATTTCTTAAGCCCTTAGATGGTGTAAAAGCGAGCCAGGTTCAAATTACATTTAGTCCTCTTTTGTTTCGTCTTAAAAAGTAACTATTGCTGGGTTTGTTATCCTTACAGTATAGCCACATAATTTATTTAGGCTAAAAAGTAAAGGGCAAAGCATTGTTCAAGAAATCTGAACAAAACTAGCACAAATCCATACGCAATAACACTCCATAAGACATTGATCTTCTACACTTGAAATATCAAAAGATACTACCATCTTGGAAAGCAACTTCCCTCGTGCTACTTTGTTTCTACGAAGTCTATCAAGCTCGAGTCCATCTTATAGGACTTTTGTTTCATTTTCTATTGCTTTTTACGGTTCAAAGCTTAAGGTTCTTTAATAAGTTTATACTCAAATTCTACTATAAAACTGGGATTAAACTTTAAGGCCATCTATTCTTCAATACAGTGTTCTGGCTATATTGTTAGTAACAAGATGGCATTTTTACAATTAGTAACTACAATTAGTTATTGTTAGTAACAGTAACGTGACATCATTACAATATTTGAAGGGTTTTACTGATTGTGAAGCTCTTGAAGAGACATCACTTTCAGCCAACCCGAAGAAATAACCATTTATCTATACCTTTTATTATTTACAGAGTTTCTAACTTTTTGGTCAATGAATATGTCCCTTGAGCATCCACAAATTTGTTCTTTTCAGCCAAATTATGTCCATATTTTGTCTATAATATGTTCATTTTGAAATTTAAGAAACTAGTTTTTTATGACTTGAAAGCCTCTTTCAAAGTGGTCAGTTAACATCGAATATAATGAAAACGAAAAAGATTCATTTAGTACATCCATACAGAATGAACTAGTTCGAAAGCACAAAAGTCATAAAAACATGTAAACAGTAAAAAACTACTTGTGGGAGCTTAATAACTTATGAGTTTGACTCGGTTAATTATTGTAATTTCTGTTCGTTTTGGGTTTCATTTATTTATCGATGCTGATTTGTGGTAGTTTCACGCTTGGTAGATTATTTGATTTGATTTTTGCTCCTATTTGGTCAAATGGAGTTCTTTAGTTTTCTTTGAAAAACTAATTTTGTGTGAAATTTTGTTTAATTAATTTCTGTTCGTTTTATATTGACATAGTCTTTGTCAGGGAAAAAGAAAATAATAGTTTCAGTTTTTTTTCGTTTTTTTTAAGACTTTGTAATTTGGCCTGCTATTTGTATGATGGAGAAAAATTTTCAGCAATTTTTAACACAATACATCCTTTTAAAAATGTGGGCACAAAATAGTACTGTTTGATTTAGGTTCATACCTCCTCTAGTTGATCTGAAATGGAAAACTTGATACCATTCGCAAAAAATCTGTTTAGTTTCTTTGATAGCTTGGATACACTTACGCTATTTTTTAGCAGAAATGGGAGGATGTGCGTGGGAGGGTGGGCGTGGGAGGGTGGGAGTGGAAGGAGGATTAGTTGCCCTCAAATCACTTTCGACTATTAAAAAGGGCATCAGCCCTTTCCATTTTAATTGATTGAGTCCTTTTCGAAGTTTCCATGACAACTCATTCGATACGAAGTGCCCTGGTCTAAACAACAACAACAACAACAAAAAATAATACATTCTACCCACTTCGATCTTTACTATAAAAATGTCAAGCCTTCCAATCACTTTCGAATATTAAAAAGGGGACCAGACCTTTCAAGTTCCAATCGAATGAGCCCTTTTGGAAACGACGACGCTTTCTATAAACACCTTGTATGCCCCCAAGGCATAAATTATAACCCTTACCCTAAGGTTTGTTAGGGTGGTTGTCATCCTCTAAGACCGAATTTCCAGAACTTTAAACTACGTTAAACAACATGGCTATCTAAAAATTTTGATTGGATGTGTTTGGGGAAATGGTAGGCAAGAGAGGGAAGGTAGTGGCTCTCCAATCACTTTCAACTATTAAAAATGGCCCTAGCCCTTTCAATTTCCAATCAAATTAGCCCTTTTGAAGTTTCTACGACAACAGTTTCAATAAAAATCTTATATGCCCCTAGGACATAACTTACAACCCTTGCCCTGAGTGCTGGGAGGGGGGGGTGTCATTCTCAAAGACCTAATTTCCAGAACTTTCTACTACCTTGATCAAAATGGATATCTGTAAATTTTTAATGGATGTGTTTGGAGGAATGGTGGGCGTGAGAGTGGGGTTAGTTACCCTCAAATCTCTTTCGACTATTAAAAAGGGCACTAGCCCTCTCAATTTCGAATTGAATGAGCCCCTTTTGAAGTTGTACGACAACTATCTATAAAAACCTTATATGCCCCCAGGGCAAAACTTACAACCTTTGCTCTTGGGGCTCTGGGGGGTTTGTCATCCTTAGTTACATAATGTCCAGAAGGTTCATCTACGTTGAACATAATGACTATCTCTAAGCTTTGATTGAATGTTTTTGGAGAAATGTTGGGCGTAAGAGGGGGCTCAATTACTCTTCACTCACTTTCACCTATTAAAAAGGGCAATTTCAATTTCCAATCAAATGAGCCCTTTTTGAAATTTCTATAACAACTTTCTATATAAACTTTATATACCCCCAGGGCATAACTTACAACCAAAGCACTGAGGGCTCTGAGGGGGGTTATCATCCTATAAGACCTAATTTCAAGAACTTTTAACTACGTTGAACAAAATGGATATCTCTAAATTTTGATTGAATGTGTTTTGGAAAATGATGGGCGTGAGAGGGGCGTTAGTCGCTCTCCAATCACTTTCAGCTATTAAATAGGGCACTAACCCTTTCAATATCCAAGTGAATGAGCCCTTTTGAAGTTTTTACGCCTTCAATAAAAAACCTTCTACACCCTCACGGCATTGCTTACAACCAGTGCCCTGAGGGTTGTGGGGGGGGAGGGGTTGTCATCCTAAGGACCTAATTTCCAAAAGTTGCAACTACGTTGAATAAAATGGCTATTTAAAATATTTATTGGATGTGTTTGGAGAAAAGATGGGCGTGAGAGGGGGGTTAGTTGCCTTCAAATCACTTTCGACTATTAAAAGGGCACTAGTTCTTTGAATTTCCAATCGAATGATCCCTTTTTTTTAGTTTCTATGACAAAGATTTCAATAAAAACCTTATATACCCCCAGAGCCTAACTTATAGCCCTTGCCCTGAAGACTGTGGGGGGAGTGTCCTGCTCAAAGGTATGATTTCCTGAACTTTGAGATGCGTGGAACAAAATGGCTATCTCAAAATCTTCATTGGGTGTGTTTGGAGAAATGGTGGGCGTTGAAGAGGTGTTAGTTGCTTTCCAATCACTTTTGACTATTAAAAAGGGCACTAGCCATTTCAATTTCCAATCGAATGAGCCCTTTTTGAAGTTTCTAAGACAATGTGTTCTATAAAAACCGTGTTTGCCCCCTGGGCATAATTTACAACCCTTGCCCTGAGGGCTTTGGGGGGGGGGGGTTGTAATCCTCACAGGCCTAAGTTCCAGAACTTAAAACTACGTTGAATAAAATGGCTGTCTCAAAGATTTGATTAGATGTGTTAGGAGAAAAGGTGGGCGTGAGAGGCGGGATATTTACCCTCTTATCACTTTCGAATATTAAAAAGGGCACTATCCCTTTGAATTTCCAATCGACTGAGCCTTTTTTTAAAGTTTCTACGGCAACGCCTTCTATAAGAAATCTTATATGCCCCCAGGGCATAGCTTACAGCCCTTGCCCTAAGGGCTGTGGGGTACTGTTCTCAAAAACATAATTTCTGTCTGGAAATCAACAACGCTAAACATAATGGCTATATCAAAATTTGTATTGGATGTGCTTCGGGAAATACTGGGCGTGGAAGGGGTGTTATTCACCTTCCAATCACTTTCGACTATTAAAAAGGGCACAAGCCACTCCAATTTCCAATTAAATGAGCGCTTTTCGAAGTTTCTACAACAACTTCTTCGATACGAAGTGCCCTGCTTTAAAAGAAAAAATTAATAAATAATACATTGTGCCAACATCGTTCCTATATGCCCCCAGGACATAGCTTAAAACCCTTGCCCTGAGGGTTCTGGGGGAGTGTCCTCCTCTTTACTTAGTCCCCGTTTCTTGTCTCGTTCTCGAGTGTCCCCGTTCTTTACTTAGGCAGCGCGATCGTGCGGCCTGTGATTTATACAATGACTTTCTATATAAACCTTATATGCCCCCAGGGCAGAACTTACAGCCCTTGCATTCTAAAAGACCTAATTTCCAGAACGTTCAACTACGTTTGAACAAAATTAATATTTCAAAATTTTGATTGGATGTGTTTTTTAAAATGATGGGCGTCAGAGGGGCGTTAGTCGCTATCCAATCACTTTCAACTATTAAAAAAGGCACTAGCCCTTTCAATTTCCAATCGAATGAGTCCTTTTAAAGTTTCTACGACAACGCTTTTAATAAAAACTTTATATGCCCCCAGGGCATAACTTCCAGCCCTTGCATTGAGGGCTGTGAAGGGGTTATCATCCTAAAAGACCTAATTTCCAAAATTTTCAACTACGATGAACAATATGGATATCTCAAAATTTTAATTCGATGTGTTTGAGAAATGGTGGGCTTGAGAGGAGCGTTAGTCGCTATCCAATCACTTTTAACTATTTAAAAAGGAGCTAGCCCTTTCAATTTCCAATTGAATGAGCCGTTTTGAAGTTTCTAGTACAACGCTTTTAATAAAAACTTTATATACCCCCAGGGAATAACTTACAGCCCTTGCCCTGAGGGCTGTGGGGGAGGGGTTGTCATCCTTAAAGACCTAACTTCCAAAACTTTTAACAACGTCGAATAAAATCTAAAAATTTGATTGGATGTGTTTGGGGAAAAGATGGGCGTGAGAGGGGTGTTAGTTGCCCTCAAATCACTTTCGACTATTAAAAAGGGTATTATTCCATTGAATTTCAAATCCAATGACCCGTTTTTCAAGTTTCTACGATAAACATTTCAATAAAAACATTATATGCCCCCAGGGTATAACTTATAATCCTTGCCCTGAGGGTTTTGGGGGAGTGTCCTCCTCAAAAATATATTTTTATCTTGAAATCAACTACACTGAACAAAATGGCTATCTCAATATTTTTATTGGATGTGTTTGGGGGAATGATGGGCGTGGAGAGGGGCTAGTTGCCTTCCAATCACAGTCGACTATTAAAAAGGGTAATATCTCTTTGAATTTCCAATCGAATGATCTTTTTTTGAAGTTTCTACCACAACGCCTTCATTAAAAACCTTATATGCCCCCAGAGCATAACTTAAAAACCTTGCCCTGAGGGCTGTGGGGGAACGTCCTCCTCAAAAACATAATTTATATCTGGAAATCAACTACGCCGAACAAAATGGTTATCTCAAAATTTTGATTGGATGTGCTTGGGGAAATGATGGGCGTGGAGGCTAGTTGCACTCCAATCACTTTCGACTATTGAAAAGTGTACTAGCCCTTCGAATTTCAAATTGAATGAGCCTGTTATGAAGTTTCTACGACAACGCCTTCTATAAAAACGTTTTATGGCCCCAGGGCATCACTTACAACCCTTGCCCTGAAGCCTGTGGGGGAGTATCCTTGTCAAAAACCTAATTTATATCTGGAAATAGACTACGCTCAAAAAATAGCTATCTCAAAATTTTGATTGGATGTGTTTCGGGAAATGGTGGGCTTGAAAGGGGTGTTGGTTGCCTTATAATCACTTTCGACTATTAAAAAGGGCACAAGCCACTCCAATTTCCAATAGAATGAGCCCTTTTCGAAGTTTCTTTGACAACTTCTTCGATAAGAAGTGCCCTGCTCTAAAGGAAAAAACAATAAATGATACATTGTGCCAACATCGTTCTTATATGCCCTCAGGGCACAACTTAAAACCCTTGCTCCGAGGGTTGTGGGGGAGTGTCCTTCTCAAAAACATATTTTCTATCTGGAAATCAACTACTCTGAACAAAATGGATATCTCAAAGTTTGAGATAGGTAAGCAGTTTAACCCTTTTAGCACTTTCTTACAATCAAATTAAAATAAATCTCGAGGTCTGTTTCACCCCTATTATTCAGTCCAATTAAGATCATTCAGAGCAGAGCTATGCAAATGGAATAGCTTTTCGCAAATTGAATCCTAATTACGCAAATGATGTAACTTTTTTGATATCTATAATAATTTATGCAATCATTAAACTTTGAATCTATTACACCCTCAGCTTGGCTGTTAACCAGCCAGGCTGTTAACCCCAGAAATCAGTCTGGGATGTAAATCTGTCCCATTTTGCAAATAGAGTTAGCTATGATACTGCTAAAATGTAAACGACACTGGACGAAAAAACCTGATTATTTTCCCCTTCGACTGAAACCAGTATTTTTGACAGAAAGTCCATTAAACTATTGAACACGTTATACCAAGGTCTCTTGTAGGCGTCAATTCTATTACACTTCTGAGCATATTCTTGTAGGTTTTCTTGTAGGCGTCAAATCTACTACACTTCTGTACCGTGAGTAATATGTGATATATTTAAAGTATAAAAAATAAAATTCTTTTCTTCTAAGGATAATTCCGATTTAAATGCCTCGCAGCATTCCAGACGTTTTGTTTTACAGATATAAAGTGTGGAAAAGCTACTGGTCGAATTACGGCACTAATTAAGGAAGATAGTTTTGAATTTCGCGAAAATACTTGGCAATAAAAAGTCACGAGACAATGTCTTATACAGGAAGTTTCAAGTTATCATAGGAATATGAATGTTTAATCATCAAAATATTGAAAAAAATCATTGGACAGTCAGTTAGCATAATGATTTTAATTTGTAAACATAAAGACAAAGTAGCAGGCCCTCCATAGGAGCTGGGCCAATCACGAAATAGCTCTTAGAGTGCAGAATCTAGACTTGTGTGACATAGTAATGAAAAAGTGTTTTTAGAGGAGTATTATATTCCTACCATTTGGACGATACACTCTGAAGTTATCATTCTGATCGTATTACTGTTGCTGTATACATTAAAGGGTAAGTCTCAATAAACCCATTACTTTTCTATTTGTGTTGTTTTATTTATATGCCTGTATCTCACCGCAAGGTAGATAACTAGTTCAAATATCTCCATTGGCAACACTCCCAAGGAATCTGATAACCCTACGAAGTTTGTTTACGCTCCTGGATTGATGGCTCCCAAGCCCAATTAATTACCCCACAAGGCAATTCTAACTTATTATTTAATCTATTTTATTTTCTCCCATAGGGAGTGGCGCGGTCATTTTTCCTACCCCTTCATTATACTCATCCCTCCCCCCCATTACAAGTGGCGCAGTCTTTAGCGGCACAATTTTATTTCAACTTAGCGCCTTAAGGTAAAACCTAAGCGGTACAAGTGGAGCAATTCCATAACGGCGCAGTTGGTGCCATCCTTAATAATACAGCTTAAATCCTTAATGGCTCAAGTGGGACGGTAATAAGTGGTACAGGACAACCACACACACAAAAATTCCCCCGGTACAAGTGGTGGTATCTGAACCCAATTAAGCAAAATTCCCCCGGCAGAAGTGACGTAATCGGAAAACCTGGAAAAAACGATGCAAACTAGCTATGCTACATACTTCTTAATCTAAAATTAAATCATCAGAAAGATACAGACTTATAAGATAAAATGTATAGGTCTATAACCGCTAAGCTATAATAGGAAACCCTTTTAGAGTATCTCATAGGAGTTAACAGTCTCCCCCAAATAGATTAAGTGAAAAAATAAATTTATTTTGAGTTATTCAAACGCAAAAATGTCAGAAGAATTAAATATTGATTTAAACATTTCAAACGCAAAAAATGTCAGAAGAATTAAGCGAACTATTAATTGCGCAAAAGTTGGTCACGAAAAATATAGAAATAACAACATCTATTCCAAAATATGATGGGCAAACAGATGTTGACAAATTCCATATCCAGTTGGGCCATTTTGCAGAAATAACAAAAGCGGAGCTGGAAATATTAGTTGGTATGCTCCTCCTAAGATTAAGTGGGCAAGCCTTAACGTTCTTAAGGCAAATTAAAAATGCTCTAAGATATGATGACTATTTTCCAATCAATAAATTAGACATATTGTTAACGGCGTTCAAAGATAGATTTATCGAAATTAGTTCAACAAATAAATTAAAACACGGAACGGTATGTATTGACCATACATATAACGTGACAGACTATTTACACTATATACAAATTCCAGTCGAAGCAAAATTCGGGAAAGGTTCAGGAGAACTGTATAGAAAAAATCATACTACATACCTTTTTGCAAGGGCATCTCCCAAAGTTATAGAGAATGGTAATATCCAAAAATATTCAAACGTTGGATCTTGCAGTTCAGGAGGTGGGACGAATGATCGAAATTGATACGATTGTGCCAAATCACAGTAAAACAAAAATAAATAGCCTAGGTGAATCGACCGCAAAACTAGCCTCACTTGAAAGTCAGGCTTCTCCAAATTTCTTTTCAAGGGATAATTCCCAGTGCCACAAAGAAATAGAACGCAAGAACCCACTAAGCAGAAAACAGTACGTTTTCAGCCCATTAAACCAATCAATTATGGAAATAGTTCCACAATTGTAACCAGATCCCCCTATTTACTAATGAAGACCAGAGACTAAAGTACGTGGATAATAGATGCGGATTATTCTCAAATAATTCTTGGTGGAACATACTACTGACCGTATGTTTCGTATTCGCGATTTCCCTGACCATGAGAACCTTACTAACTTTTAATAATGGAAGAGTTTTGAGACTAAGAAGGCAAAACCCAAAGGACGAACACGGGGAAAGGGCTGAAATGCAGAAATTAAACCCAGAACCCCATGAGAACGTCTAAGCCAAGAAAAAAGGGAAGACATTAGAAAAAGAATGGGTATAGAAGTCTCCACTCGTCCTTGCTGTGTCTTGTTCCCTCATTGTAAGTGTCGTTTACGTAAAACCGTGCGGTTACGACGCTGCAACATGCGTTTCTTAAACAGCACGGACGTGCGTGAACAATGAAGGAATGAAATATGTTGTAAACTGAGACCTCAAAGTAAATGATGTAGTATAACTTATGTTTAAATGGTTATTTTAAATCTGATATAGAGTTAAATGAATGTTTAAGAAGACTATGATAAAGTGTGTGCAATAACGTATACTAAGGAAAATAATAAGAGATCTTATTTAAAGTAACAACGTCATTTTGTTAAAATAAATACATTTGAATTAATATTGGCTTGTAGCGTAACGTTAATCATTTAATGTAACTAATCGTATTGCTTATCATGTATTATGACGATTCGTTTTAAAGAACGTGTGATTCTGCCTAGTTATTTTTATTCCAGGAATTGGAATGACATATTGAAAGTCAATCATTAAAATACGTATTCCAGTGCAGATACAGCCTAGTAGCATCTTTTTTCATCATACCTCAACCAACGAAGAGTACTCACCATAGACTCCAGGCAATTTTCGTCCTTGCTTCGTTTGCGAAAATCACGGTTAACTTTTGATTGTTGTCCCTCGATGACAAACCATCTTGTATATCAGGTAACGTTATCTAATAAATTTCAGTATCCAGTGCATTACCGAACTATATAAACACATCAATCCTGAGAACCCCATCGACCAGTACAAGTTATAAGTATATAAATGTCACCCTTGATAATCCTTATGGACCCATGCACCATATAACTGTATGGTTATGATACTTGATAAACCCAAATTATTTACGTGTTGCAGATTCACGCGTTGAATCCCTTTCGACCATTTCTTGGGACCCATCCTATCACCTCTATCAAATGCAAATATTTCCTCCCGCTCTTATTCCATAAACGTTACGAAATAATTTCTGAAAAACGGATCAGGTAACCAGCCATTGAATCGAAAAACCAAAATTAACCTTAGTGAATAAACCTCCAATTACTTTATACTCAACCTATAAGTTGGAGACGATATGTTGAAGAACTACTAAAGCCTGATGCCAGCCCATTCAAAATCCGAGCATCACTTCGCCTGTAATCAACCAAGGAATCACCACAAAATCTATTAGATACTAGCCATGCACGAAGAGTTTTATAAGAGAACCGTAATCTCAAAGTGCACAAACGAACAATTTTATACGAGAATTACATTCTCTATGTACTTTAAAATATCCCAGCCATCACATCCTGAGATGAAAATCAACTCATCTACTATCAATACGGTCCCAGTTCTCAACACCTTAACGATAAAGCACCCCATGAACTATCAAAAAACAGCAGATGAGAATCAACTATAATAGCATAATTACAAATATCAGTGTCTGGAATTTTCCTTTCTTGTTTGACAATTAAATAAAGTGCCACCTCCACAGTAAACATAACCATGCTCGAACTGTTCTTTTAAGAAACTATATTGTAAGTGTTTTAAAATTTTTGCCAAGACGAAAGGATTGAAGGACACAACAGTTTACGACATTTACGACAGAAGGAGTGAGTGGGCCACAAGACACGTACGGTGGTGAAATAGGCTTGAATTTACACATGTCACATTTTAATAGTTTCGAATAAAAATATTTTTGAAAAATAAATTCGAAAACCTGTTATCAGAATTGTTTAACGAACAAACTCATTGAAAATGTTTTAATGATTACCAGTGAATGTAGTGAACAATTTATTATACGCTTTAAGTCGTTTATATATATATATATTTTATATATATATATATATATATATATATATATATATATATATATATATATATATATATATATATATATATATATATATATATATATATATATATATATATATATATATATATATATATATATATATATATATATATATATATATATATATATATATATATATATATATATATATATATATATATATATATATATATATATATATATATATATATATATATATATATATATATATATATATATATATTGCTATTTACTTAGATAGAGTTAATGTAAAGTCAATGTATTTCCCCATTAATTTAGCGTAGATATGAAGCATAATTATCCTATAGTTAAAAAAATCAAAAAAACTTGTAAAAGGTGAATTTTCAAAAAAATCTTATAGTAAAAGTAGAATAGTCCCAACCTTGTTGGAAATGTAAAAGTCATCAGAGATAGATGTAGAAAAAAAAATCTCTAGTATTGTAGCTAGGCTAGAACCCTAGATAATTTTAGTCCGGTAGAGGAACTTTAGAAAAGGGTAAATTATAAAATAAGAAAAATAATAGAGACAATTTTTAAGCAGTCCTGATTAAGCTTAAATAAAAGAATAAAATGACACAATTTCAATTAAAATTACGTTTAACAAATGGTAAATAAATCGCGAATATTTCCAAAACCCAAGGGTAAGCAACTCCTAATGAAGAGACTTCATTAAATGATGGGAAGAGTAATAAGTAACGTGAGTAATAAGTGATATATCTAAAATACAAAAAAAATATAATTCTTTGGAAGGATGCTTCTGACTTAAATAATACTCTCCCTAATTAAGCTTAAATCCTGTTTCAAACTCGAGTTTTAAATTCTTAACCAACAAAAGAAAAAATGCATTTTTTTCTCAGCTAGACAAGGAAGAAAGGTTTTGAATTTCGCGAAGATACTTGGCAATAAAAAAATCACGAGATACAAAATTCACAGGAAGTCTCAAGCTATCATGGAAGTACAAATGTTTAATAATCAAAATTTTGAAAACAAATTATTGGAGGGGCAGTTAGCATAATGAGTTGAGTTGGTAAACATAATAAAAAAGTAGCGGGCCCTCCACAGGACTTGGGCCAATCATGAAATAGCCCTTAGAGCGCAGAATCTAGACTTCTGTTATATTGTGAAGAAAAGTGTTTTTTCGTGATTATTATTATTATTGTCATCATTGAGACTACTAGTATCATCACAGAGAGTCAATTAAATGATTAACTTTGGCTCTATTGTCGTCTATGTGAAGTGAAGCTTTGGTCATATACCTACATTGTTGTGCACCTAAAATGTAAGTTTAAATAAAAAAATTACTTTTCTATTTGTGTTTGTTCTTATTATATGCCTGTATCTCATCGCATAGTAGATAACTAGTTCAATTGTACTCCATAGGTAGCGCTCCCTAAGGAATCTGATTTGGATATAATCTGAGGAAAAGGGGTTACACCTTTGTAGTTACACATTTTATTTTCTCTCTAAGATTAAGAGTGGCGCGGTCACCCATTGAAATTACTCCCCATTGCTGTGGCGCAGTCCTCGATGGCACAATTGGCACAATCTTTAGCGTTACAAGTGGCGCGATCGGAAAACTAATAAGGTGAAAGCTCACAGGTTTAAACCCCAACAGCGCAGTTTGCGCGATCGGTATACAGATGAAAACCCTTAACATTACAGGGTAAAACCCTTAACATTACACAAACCGAGAAAGACATGCATTGGAATTAGCAAACACCCGCCCAGACACACAGACAAAAAGAGTGAAAGAGACGAAAACACATACAAATACGTAGATTCAGACACACAAACCGAAAAAGACGTGCATTGGAATAAGCAAACACCCGCCCAGACACACAGGCAAAAAGAGTGAAAGAGTCAAAAACACATACAAATACATAGATTCAGACACAAAAACCGAGAAAGACATGCATTGAAATAAGCAAACTCCCGCCCAGACAAACAGGCAGAAAGAGTGAGAGAGACAAAACCCATACAAATACGTAGATTCGGACATACAAATCTAAAAAAACATGCATTGGAATAATCACAAACCCGCCCAGACACACAGGCAAAAAGAGTGAGAGAGACAAAAACCCATACAAATACGTAGATTCAGTCACACATACCGAAAAAGACATGCATTGGATTAAGCAAACATCCGCCCAGACACACAGGCAAAACAGTGAGAGAGACAAACACGCATACAAATACGTAGATTCAGACACACATACCGAGAAAAACATGAAATGGAATAAGCAAACACCCGCCCAGACACACAGCCAAAAAGAATGAGAAAGACAAAAATACATACAAATACGTAGATTCAGACACACAAAACGAGAAAGACATGCATTGGAATAAGCAAACACCTGCCCAAACATACAATCAAAAAGAGTGAGAGAGACAAAACACATACAAATATGTCGAATTAATCTTACATAGCTAGACAAAATTGAACGTGAATAATCAATTACCTGCCCAGACACTAAGGCAAAAAGACTAAGAGGAATAAAAACAAACAAAAACACGTGGAGTCAGGCACTCAAACAGAGAAAAAGATGCTTTGGACTAAAAAATCATCCGCCCAGACAAACAGGCAAATAGAGTGAGAGAGACAAAAACACATACAAATACGTAGATTCAGTCACAAAAACCGAGAAAGACATGCATTTGAATAAGCAAACACCATCCCAGACGCACAGGCAAAAAGAGTGAGGGAGACAAAAACACCTACAAATACGTAGATTCAGACACACTAACCGAGAAAGACATGCATTGGAATAAGCAAACACTCGTCCAGACACACAGGCAAAAAGAGTGAGAGAGACAAAAGCACATACAAATAAGTAGATTCAGACACACAAACCGAGAAAGACTTGCATTGGAATAAGCAAACACCGTCCCAGACACACAAGAAAAAAGAGTGAGAGAGACAAAAGCACATACAAATACGTATATTCAGACATACAAACCGAGACAGACATGCATTGGAATAAGCAAACACCTGCCCAGACACTCAGGCAAAAAACAGTGAGAGAGACAAAAACACATACAAAAACGTAGATTCAGACGCACAAAACCAAGATAGACATGCATTGGAATAAGCAAACAACCGCCCAGACTAGGTTACGTGCGCGCACGGAACCTAGTCTAAATTAACCCAAAAAATGAAATAAAGCTATGTCGACTTTAAATGTCTCTCTCACTATGTATGTGCCGTCGCGGGGTACACTCCATGTCTTTCTCGGTTTTTGTGTCTAAATCTACGTATCTGTATGTTTTTATCTCTCTCACTCTTTTGCCTGTGTGTCTGGGTGGGTGTTTGCTTATTTCAATGCATGTCTTTTTTGGTTTTGTGCGTCTTAATGGACGTATATGTCTCTTCTTTTGCCTATCTCGCTGTTTTTGCTGGTGTGTTTGGACAGGTGTTTGTTTTTTTCTAAGCATGCTTTGCCTGGTATGCGTGACCTAATCTGCGTATTTGTGTATTCCGTTTTACCTCTCAACCTTTGGTCCTGTGTCTGGGCGGGTGTATGATAATTCTAATGCTTGTCTTTCTCAGTTTGTGTGTCAAAATCTACGTATTTGTATGTGTGTTTGTCTCTCTCACTCTTTTTGCCTGTGTGTCTGGGTGGGTGCTTGCTTATTCCAATGCATGTCTTTCTCGGTTTGCGTGACTGAATCTTTGTATTTTTATGTTTTTATTTATCTCACTCTTTTTGCCTGTGTGTCTGGGCGGTTGTTTGTTTATTCCAATGCATGTCTTTCTCGGTTTGTGTGTCTGAATCTACGTATTTGTATGTGTTTTGTCTCTTTCACGCTTTTGCCGTTGTGTCGGGGTGGTTGTTTGCTTATTCCAATGCATGTCTTTCTCGGTTTGTGTGTCTTATTCTACGTATTTTTATGTGTTTTTGTCTTTCTCACTCTTTTTGCCTGTGTGTCTGGGCGGGTGTTCGCTTATTCCAATGCATGTATTTCTCGATTTGTGTGTCTGAATCTACGTATTTGTATGCGTTATTGTCTCTCTCACTCTTTTGCCTGTGTGTCTGGGCGAGTGTTTGCTTATTCCAATGCATGTCCTTCTTGGTTTGTGTGTCTGAATCTACGTATGTGTTTGTGTTTTTGTCTCTCTCTCTCTCTTTCTGCCTGTGTGTCTGGCAGGTGTTTGCTTATTCCAATGCATGTCTTTCTCGGTATGTGTGTCTTAATCTACGTATTTGTATGTCTTTCTGCCTCTCTCACTCTTTTTGCCTGTGTGTCTGGGCGTGTGTTTGCTTATTCCAATGAATGCCTTTTTTGGTTTGTATGTATGAATCTATGTAGTTTAATATATTTTTGTCTCTCTCACTCTTGTTTGCTGTGTGTTTTGGCGGGTGTTTACTTATTACAATGCATGCCTTTCTCGGTTCGTGTGTCAGAATCTACGTATTTTTATGTGTTTTTGTCTCTCTCACTCTTTTTGCTTGTGTGTCTGGACGGGTGTTTGCTTATTCCAATGCATGTCTTTCTCGGTTTGTGTGTACTGAATCTACACGTTTGTATGTGTTTTTTTCTCTCTCACTCTTTTTGCCTGTTTGTCTGGGTGGGTGCTTGCTTATTCTAACGCATGTCTTTCTCGGTTTGCGTGACTGAATCTTCGTATTTGTATGTGTTTTTATCTCTCTCACTCTTTTTGCCTGTGTGTCTGGGCGGTTGTTTGCTTATTCCAATGCATGTTTTTCTCGGTTTGTGTGTCTGAATCTACATATTTGTTTGTGTTTTGTCTCTCTCACTCTTTTGCCTGTGTGTCTGGGTGGTTGTTTGCTTTTTCCAATGCATGTCTTTCTCGGTTTGTGTGTCTGAATTTACGTATTTGCGTGTGTTTTTGTCTTTCTCACTATTTTTGCCTGTGTCTGGGCGGGTGTTTGCTTTTTTCAATGCATGTCTTTCTTGGTATGTTAGTCTGATTCTACGTATTTGTATGAGATTTTGTCTTCCTCACTGTTTTGAATTTGTTTAAGGGCGGGTGTTTGCTTATTCCAATGCATGTCTTTCTTGGTATGTGTGTCTGAATCTACGTATTTGTATGTGTTTTTGTCTCTCTCACTCTGTCTGCCTTTGTGTCTGGGTGGGTGTTTGTTTATTCCAATGCAGGTCTTTCTCGGTACGTGTGTCTGAATCTACGTATTTGTATGTGTTTTTGTCTCTCTCACTCTTTCTGCCTGTGTGTCTGGGCGGGTGTTTGCTTATTCCAATGCATGTCTTTCTCGATTTTTGTGTCTGAATCTAGGTAATTGTATGTGTTTTTGTCTTTTCACTCTTTTTGCCTGTGTGTCTTGGTGGCTGTTTGCTTATTCCAAATGCATGTCTTTCTCGGTTTTTGTGTCTGAATCTACATATTTGTATGTGTTTTGTCTCTCACACTCTTTTTTGCCCGTGTGTCTGGGCGGGTGTTTGCTTATTCCAATGCATGTCTTTCTCAGCTTGTTTGTCTAAATCTACGTATTTGTATGTGTTTTGTCTCTCACACTCTTTTTTGCCCGTGTGTCTGAGCGGTTGTTTGCTTATTCCAATGCATGTCTATCTCGGTTTTTTGCGTATGAATTTACGTATTTGTATGTGTTTTGTCTCTCTCACTTTTTTTTGCCTGAGTGTCTGGGCGGGTGTTTGCTTATTCCAATGCATGTCTTTCTCGGTTTGTGTGTCTGAATCTACGTAATTGTATGTGCTTTTGTCTCTCTCACTCGTTTTGCCTGCGTGTCTGGGCCGGTGTTTTCTAATTCCAATGCATGTCTTTCTCGGTTTGTGTGTCTGAATCTACGTATTTGTATGTGCTTTTGTCTCTCTCACTCTTTTTGCCTGTGTGTTTGGGCCGGTGTTTGCTTATTCCAATGCATGTCGTTCGGGTGTTTGCTTATTCCAATGCATGTCTTTCTCGGTTTGTGTGACTGAATCTACGTGTTTGTATGTGTTTTTGTCTCTCTCACTCTTTTTGCCTGTGTGTCTGGGTGGGTGCTTGCTTATTCCAATGCATGTCTTTCTCGGTATGACTGAATCTTCGTATTTGTATGCGTTTTTATCACTCTCAGTCTTTTTGCCTGTGCGTCTGGGTGGTTCTTTGCTTATTCCAGTGCATGTTTTTCTCGGTTTGTGTGTCTGATTCTACATATTTGTGTGTGTTTTGTCTCTCTAACTATTTTGCCTGTGTGTCTGGGCGGTTGTTTGCTTATTCCAATGCATGTCTTTCTCGGTTTGTGTGTCTGAATCTACGTATTTGTATATGTTTTTGTCTTACTCACTGTTTTGCCTGTGTGTCTGGGCGGGTGTTTGCTTATTACAATGCATGTCTTTCTTGGTATGTGTGTCTGAATCTACGTATTTGTATGTGTTTTTGTCTCTCTCACTCTTTTTGCCTGTGTGTCTGGGCGGGTGTGTGCTTATTCCAATGCATGTCTTTCTCGGTACGCGTGTCTGAATCTACGTATTTGTATGTGTTTTTGTCTCTCTCACTCTTTTTGCCTGTGTGTCTGGGCGGGTGCTTGCTTATTCCAATGCATGTCTTTCTCGGTTTTTGTGTCTGAATCTACGTATTTGTATGTGTTTTTCTCTCTCTCACTCTTTTTGCCTGTGTGTCTGGGCGGGTGTTTGCTTATTCCAAATGCAAGTCTTTCTCGGTTTGTGTGTCTGAATCTACGTATTTGTATGTGTTTTGTCTCTCACACTCTTTTTTGCCTGTGTGTCTGGGTGGGTGCTTTTTTATTCCAATGCGTGTCTTTCTCGGTTTTTGTGTCTGAATCTACGTATTTGTATGTGTTTTTGTCTCTCTCACTCCTTCTACCTGTGAGTGTGGGCGGGTGTTTACTTATTCCAAATGAATGTCTTTCTTGGTTTGTGTCTGAATCTACGTATTTGTATGTGTTTATGTCTCTCTCACTCTTTTCCCTATGTGTCTGGGCGGGTGTTCGCTTATTCCAATGCATGTCTTTCTTGGTTTGTGTGTCTGAATCTGTGTATTTTAATGTGTTTTTAACTCTCTCACTCTTTTTGCTTATTTGTCTGGACGGGTGTTTGCTTATTCCAATGCTTGTCATCCTTGGTCTCTGTTGCTGAATCTACCTATTTGTATTTGTTTTTGTCTCTCTCACTCTTTTTTGCCTGTGTGTCTGGGAGGGTGTTTGCTTATTCCAATGCATGTCTTTCTTGGTTTGTGTGTCTGAATGTACGTATTTGTATGTGATTTTGTCTCTCTCACTATTTTTTGCCTGGGTGTCTTGGCGGGTTTTTGCTTATTCCAAATGTATGTCTTTCTCGGTTTGTGTGTCTGAATCTACGTTTTTGTATGTGTTTTGTCTCTCACACTCTTTTTTGCCCGTGTGTCTGGGCGGGTGTTTGCTTATTCCAATGCATGTCTTTCTCGGCTTGTGTCTGAATCTACGTATTTGTATGTGTTTATGTCTCTCTCACTCTTTTTCCCTATGTGTATGGGCGGGTGTTTGCTTATTCCAATGCATGTCTTTCTCGGTTTCTGTGTCTGAATCTACGTATTTGTATATATTTTTATCTCTCTCACTCTTTTTGCCTGTGTGTCTGGGCGGGTGTTTGCTTATTCCAATGCATGTCTTTCTCGGTCTGTGTTTCTGAATCTACGTATTTGTATGTGTTTTTGTCTCTCTCACTCTTTTTGCCTGTGTGCCTGGGCGGGCTTTTGGTTTTTCCAATGCATGTCTTTCTCGGTTTGTGTGTCTTAATCTACGTATTTGTATGTGTTTTTGTCTCTCTCACTCTTTTTTACTGTATGCCTGGGCGGGTGTTAGCTTATTCTAATGCTTGTGTTTTTTATTATGTGAGACTAAATCTGCGTATGCTTACTCGTTTTTGTCTCTCTGACTCTTTTTGTCTGTTCGTCTGGGGCGGGTGCTTGCTTATTCCGTTGCATGTCTTCTCGTTATTTGTGTCTTAATCTAAGTATTTGTATGTGTTTTGTCTCTCTCTCTCTTTTTTGCCTGTGTGTCTGGGTAGGTGTTTGCTTATTCAAATGCATGCCTTTCTTGTTTTGAGTGTTTCATTATACATATATTTGTGTGCTTCTGTCTCTCTCAATCCTTCTGTCTGTGGTTTTGGGTGGGTGTTTTCTTATTCCAAAGGCAGGTCTGTCTTGGTTTGCGTTAATGAATATTCGCATCTATATGGTTTTCTGTCTCTTTCACTAATTTTTGCCTTTGTGTCTGGGCGGGTGTTTGCTTATTCCAATGCATGTCTTTCTCGGTTTTTTTGTCTGAATCTACGTATTTTTATGTGTTTTGGTCGCTCTCACTCTTTTTGCCTGTGTGTCGGGGCGGGTGTTTTCTTATTCTATTGCATGTCTTTCTCGGTTGGTGTGTCTGATACTACTTATCTGTATGTGTTTTTGTCTCTCTCAATCTTTTTTGCCTGTGTGTCTGGGGGGTGTTTGCTTATTCCAATGAACGTATTTCTCGGTTTGTGTGTCTGAATCTACGTATTTGTATGTGTTTTTGTCGCTCTCACACTTTTTGACTGTGTCTTGGTGGGTGTTGGCTTATTTCAATCAAATGTGATATTTTTATGTTTTAAGAATGTTTCATGTCATTCTAAGCGATGTAAAAAAAAGTTGGAAAAAATACCATGTATAAAAATAAAAAAATAAAAAAAAGTTGAATAATTTCGAAGTCCAAAAGAAATTTAGTTCAAAAAAATAGTTTGTTTTTCATGAAAAATATTGAATTAGAACCATCAGTCCTCATCAATAGGAGTACGGGTATGCACAAGAATATGTTTTAAAATTTAAATCAAAAGTGTAATTCTATTTTTCAGAAAAAAGTTGAAAAAAAATACTTGTTAAAAAAATAAAATAAAAAAAGTTGCATAATTTCGAAGTCCAAAAAAAAATTTAGTTCAACAAAAATCAGTTTGTTTTTCATGAAAAAACATTGAATGAGAACCATCAGTCCTCATCAATAGGAGTATGGGTATGCACAAGAATATGTTTTAAAATTTAAATCAAAAGTGTCATTCTATTTTTCTGATTTGATTTTTTGAAAAGGTGTAGAGCTTCCATAGAAATGTTTTCCTATAGCTTCCATAGAATCCATATGACATTGTGAGGGGATATTCACTCTCTTTGAAAAGGTGTAGAGCTTCTCTTTTTCTCTTTGAAAAGGTGTAGAAAAGGTTCTGTTGCTTCCATAGAATCCATACGATGCATTCTACTCACAATAGGTAATTATTTACACACTCGGTAAGTTAATTACCTAATATGGTATTTCTCTCTTTCCCTTCAATGACTAACTAAAGAATTGGTGATTTTATTATATACTTTGGTATTTTAATATGCTTTGGCTAGAACTGTTTATGTGTTTACAAGAATTGAAGTATTGTTGTCTCTTCCCCACTCCAACAGGGTTTGTAACTTTATGGTCCATGAACAGTACATTCATTTTATTCCTACTAGATTTTTGTTCGATCTGTTTAAAAATTCTGATATCTGCCCACAGAAAATATGACTTTTTTTTTACACCGTACTGGTCCAAAATCCGACAAATTTCTGACTCCAACTGAAAAATCTAACAATATTCCGTCACGTGGAGATCTTTTTCGTTTCACGAGACAAGGTTTTACACTTGTATGTCCTAAGGTTCCTTCTCCCTCAATGGTAACATACATATCTTGAGCATTCTAAACAAAAACAAAAAATCGCACCTTATTAGCACTCACATATCATCTCTCATCTTTTTCATCTCATATATTTAAAAAAAAGTCGCATAAAATCCTTTTTTTTCCTCAAATACAAAAAAAACATTCATCTTTTTTTAACTGCACTTTTTTAACTACACTGAATGCAGTCGTCTGCCGTCGTGTTAGCTTTTACGTTTTGAGTAGTTTCAAGCGGGGAAAATCGACCTCTAAGTCGTTTTATTTTCACGAGACAAGCCTTTGCACTTGTCTGTCCTACGGTTCCCTATCCCTCAATGGTAATGTATATATCTTTACCATTCTAAAAAAAATCGCACCTTATTAGCACTCACTTTTCATCTCTCATCTCTTTCATCTCATATATTCAAAAAAAGTCGCATAAAATCTTTTTTCTTCAAATACAAAACAAACTTTTATCTTTTTTTTTTTAAACTGCACTTTTTTAACTACACCGAATGCAGTCGTCTGCCGTCGTGTTAGCTTTTACGTTTTGAGTAGTTTTAAGTGGGGAGCATCGACCGCTAAATAATGGGACACATGTCTCTTTTCATGTCAGACTTGGCCTACATAATTTAGCTAAGGCTTACAGTTTTGAGTGAGTTCCTATGTTATGTTTTATTGTCTTTCAAGGTTGAAAAGAACCGCTCCACAACAACGTTCGAAAATGACAAGGTCAGAAGATACTGGACAATGCCGTCCATGAGCAGTACTTTGCCATGGCACTGTTTTTCTAGCATTTTAAAAAGAACATAAAAACTTTTTATTTCCTTTCGAATGATCCTTCACCCAATTTTCTCGGAATATTAGTTCGATACCCTCAGGTGAAATAAAACATGGCTGTTTCACAAGTGTCTCTCGATTGCTCTTTGGCCCCCAAATAGCCAGAATTTGTAGTTTCAAGCCACAAAAAGGTGGAATAATACGCTATACTCCTGCACACTAGCTTTCCCACTTTAAAAGACAATAACAACCAATTTCGTTTCTAATGAGCCAAGCAAAAAAGAAAAGAAAAAACAAACAAATAAACACATATAAATGACTACTATTCTCAAAAAATTCTCTACATTGGAATTTTTTTAAACAAGGACTTAAAACTTCTAAAATAGGATTTTCTAATATGTTGAATTTGTTTGTGTAGTTTTTGTCGATGTAAGTTGTTCTTTTAGATGTGCTTTGTCTCTATATTGGAAATGGGGTAAACTTTGCTCACACTTCTAACTTTTGGTGAGTAACTTTAAACTTGATGATTCTTATATATTTGGAACCATGATGAAATTCGAATCTTCTGATATATGTGATTTCATTAAAACTCCCTTTTTAGAAGTGTTGGTCACTTCTTACTTAGTGTTAGCACGGTTACTCCTTACTTAGTTTTCCCCACCACAAACTGTTTTAATATTTGCCTATTCAGCAGTCGCTTAGAATTACTAAAAGGATTCCCATGCAATAACCAGTCTTTGTTAAAGTTTAGCGAACCAATAGAAAGCAGCAAATATTTCATTTCTGATTAAATATAGATAATTTTAATTTGAAGCCCATTTCAATCACGTGTTTCATCAGGCTTGAAATTTTTGATCGGCTCAGCCTTTTACAAAGACCGAATTAAATGAGCACCTCGTCGAAACGGAATAAAATCCTTATATAGGAACAAACGAATCGTAAAAGTGCAAGTCCATTATTTTTCAAACACTCCGTGGTAGTGATGTCGGAGGTCCTCTTTGTGCTTCCATGGTATTTGCAATTTAAGTTTCGAATTGTGGGAAATAAGCTTACTGCCACAGTATATGTATTTAACAGTAGCTAAAATTTCTATACTCTCCACTAAACATTTCTGAGACACATCAGTCGAATATCTTTCTTCATGACTCCACCTTCTTCAATATTTATACTCTGGTTGGCAACTGAAGCTATAGATGTGACGCAAAGGAAAACTTCCCTTTTCGCGCGCTTTGATTTGTTTCATTTCTGAACCAAATTTTCGCTACTGTTTGATATTTATTCTGTGCTTACTACATTATGCAAATAGCCTAACACAGGATCGATGCAAGAGGGGACACACGCTCACTAGGTGCTTTGATTCACGGGGGTGGAATATGGGTTTGCAACCGTGGGTGATTTATAAAAAAAATTGTTAATTTTCTTTACTCTGGTGATTTTTAGTGATTTTACTCTTTTTTTGATGATTTTCTACAAAAGTGGTTGGCCTTCCATCTATGATCGGTTTTACTGTCTTACTGAGGTGAATCAGTCGGTGACTTTGATCTTTTGTGTCTTTTTTATCTTGTATTACAAATGAATGGCGTTATTTTAATAAAAATAAAATATCCGCCTGTTTCTTGGCAGAAAACTTAATTTTAAACCATGCTCAAGCATAGCAGATATTTGCACTGCTTCCCGCTCTTTTTTTCTGGAAATATTAAAGGCATAATTTTTTTCCAGTGTATTTCACTTCACGGCATTAAATTCCCCTTTAAGACAAAATAAAATGACGTGCATTAAGGTTTGAAAGTTTTGCCCTCTCTCCCCCCGTATTTTTTGGAGCAATAAAGGGACTGGTTCTTCCAAATTGGAGGATGATGTACATGTTTGTGTTGAAAGAAGTTAATAATTTGATTAACGTATGCTTCTTAACCAAAGTTGTTTATTTTTTAGGTAGACGCAATCTCCTGTCTTAAAATTTATGTTCCCTTTGACTTTGGGTAGGTTTCTTAGCTCTTGACTTAATTTACATTTTTCCAATTCTTGCCTAACTATCTTATAAGTTTTCTCATCCTATTTATGAAGTCTTGTTTGTAATTCTCCGTGTTATTATAATATTTTCTGGACTCAACAATATCATGATACGGTATTCTGAAGTCGCGTCCAAATAACAAATAAAACGGATTTTCTTTAGTTGTCTCTGAATAAGCAGTATTAATTATGTTAGTTAAATAAGGTAAAATTGATCCCAGTCATTCCTGTTGTCTTTTATATAAATGCTTAAGACATTCAAAAATATTTTATGCCTACTTTCTATTTTACAATTACCTTGTGGGTGATGAGGGGACGTCGCCGATTTCTCTATATTAAGAAAATTCATTAAATCTGTTGTTACTTATGAAACAAAATTGCTTCCGTTATTGCTTATAACCTTGTTTGGAATGCCAAACTTTAAAAATAAATTCGCTAACGCCTTACTCGTGGCGTACGCACCTTGATTTTTTAATGCTTTAGCAAAAGTAAAACCAGAAAAGTGATCTATAACCGAAAGAATACAAGTGTGGCCCCTGTTGGAAACAGGTAAACCTCCACTGGTTCCATATAAATCAAATGAGACAATACCAAAGGGGAAACTCGCTACCGGGACTCTTCCCATTGGGGGGTTAGGATAGGCTTGGGGGTTTTTTCTTAAGTTACACGCTTCGCATGTACTTACAAATTCCTTAAGTTTTGTTAATGCCGACGCCATGTAAAAATATTGTTTTAATTTATGGAATGTTTTCGTTATTTCTAAATGTCAACATATATCTGAATGAAAATATTCAAAGGCAGGTATTATTAAGTCTTGGGGTAATATAGGTATTATTGAAGTTTGGTTTCTATTTGCCTTAGCAGTCACAATTCTACATAATATTTCTTCATCAAGATCATAATAAAAATTATCTATTTCTTTTCTAAAAGTTTTGAATTTATCTGGTAACACATCATCATTCACAAAATAATTAATAAGTGCTAAATACATTTCGTCCTTTTTTTGCTTACTTTTTATATTTTCTAAAGACAAGGGACAATATTTAACCTTATTTTCTTTTACTGTGTCTTTGACTTTGTTTTTCTTACATTTACTCTTAGTATTAATAGCGTTAATTTCATTCTGCTCGGTTTCCGACGGCATATTTTCTGGGAATCTACTCAAGAAATCACAAACTGCATTTTGTTTGCCTTTTAAATATTCAAGTTCGTAATCTAGGTCTTGGATTTTCATAATTCATCTAGCTAGAATTCCCGTGGGGTTTTTAAAAGTGCGCAGGTACTGCAGGCTTTTATGGTTTGCACGTAGTATAACTTTTCTACCAATTAAATAGGGTCTAAATTTATCCAAGTGGTAGATTATAGATAATAATTCCAAGTTTGTGGCAGAATAGCTACTTTCACCTTTTGATAAGGTTCTGCTTGAATAACATATAACTTTCTCGATTACTTTATGTTTAGGCGTTCCCTCTAGAGGATTAGAGTTTTCTACCGGGATTATTTGCGAAAGGATAGCGCCGATGCCCTTCGAACTGGCATCAGTTGTAACTACGAACTGTCCGTTCTCGAAATCAGGCAACGATAATATGGGTTCCAAATTGAGTTCCTTTTTGAGACGGTCTAGGGAAGTTTGGGCTTCCTGGGACCAGGTAACATTTTGGGAGTTCCCTTTAGTTAATTCCGTGAGGGGTTTCGCGATTTGGGCGTAATTGCGCACAAACTTTCTAAAGTAACTAGTAAGGCCGAAAATTCCTCTTGATTCTTTCATGGTTCGAGGGGGTTTGAGGCTTTCAACACATTTTATTTTGTCTGGGTCTGGGGATATCTCTCCTTGCGTCACTACTAATCCTAAAATTTAATTTTAGGTTGAAATAAATTTACTTTTTCAGGCCGGCATTTTAAATTGCACTCTCTGAATTTCTTAAGACAAATTTGCTAGTGTTGCTAAGTGTTGTTCAGCATTTTCTCCTACACATATGACATCATCAACAAAATGAATGATATTCTTTAATCCTCTTAATAGATGCAATAAGGGTCTACATAGCGCGCTTGGACTTGTCTTAAGTCCAAAAGGTACTCTTAAGTATTCATAAGAACCGCACTCAGTTGTAGAAAACGCAGTTTTACAGACGTCCTTTTTGGCTACTTTCACTTGGTGATAGTTCAGGGTGAGATCTAAAGAAGTAAAAATTTAGTTCTTGCTTGAGCTAGTCAAGGATTTCACCTATTCTTTGCAAAGGAAATTTATCACTCACTACTTGCCTGTTAAGGGCTCTATAATCTACTACAAGTCTCAAGTCACCATTTTTTTGGGACTAAGATCACTGGTGCGGAATACGGACTTATAATGGGGCGTATAATCTCATTCTTTTCTAATTCATGAATTTTATCCTTTAGCCACTCTTTATGCTTATACGGTATACGATATGGCTGTTTCGCGACGGGGTTACCGGTCGTTAAAATTGAATGCTCATAAAACGGTATCAGTCCGATGTCATCTTCAGATTTGAAAACACATCTTTGAGATTCCATAATAATTCGTATAATTTCTTCTTGAGTTCCAGTTCAGTAAAATGATCCATATTAAATTTGTTTTTAAATTGCGATTTGGTTAGGGAGTATTTGTTAATTGAGGTTTCAATGCCGTTAACTAGGTTTCCTTTGGAATTTTCCCATTTATCTAAATCATTCTCCGATATAACATGGATTTGAACTAAACATGTTATCTTTTTTATCGTAATTGTATCATTTTCATGGTTATTAGTTACCCAAATAGAACCTTCTCCTTTGTCGTAAAATATAATCTGTTCTTCACATAACAGATTCTCAGGAATTTCGTTTGACGGGATCACAAACCATATTTCGGATTTGCTATCCACTGGTTCAATCATATGTGATATTTGAATTCTTTGTATCGTCCTGGGAGGGACTTTTGTTTTCCGTTTTGCGAATCCATAATATTTTTCTTTATTTTCATTGTCAATTAAATTTAGACTGGCGCTATCCGCCAATAACATTGGCTGCGCCTGAACCGCGTTGGGGTTCACTACTTTTTTCCATAATTCCACTATTTCCTTGATTTCGTTCGACCATTACCGTCGCATATCTCCTATTTTTATTTTTGCAGATTCATTCCACTTATTATTTAAATTTATTTCACTTCTCCAATATCGCTCGGAATAAGAAAGCCAATTTCTGGTTATGCCGCGTCCTTTTTGTAACGACACATGAGTTTCAAAAGATTGTGACATTATACCACCAGAAATTTTATTTATTGTTACATTCTCTTGGTAACCTCTGTTATGATTTCTTAGAGTAGGGGAAGGGGTTTTTGCCGGGTACACAAGCCTTTTGTTCGCTACGTCTAATAATACTTTATTCGACCTTAAAAAATTTGCGCTGATAATGGCTTCATACGGAAAACTGTTGCATATTATAAAATTTTTCGGAAAAATTCTATTATCCCTTTTTACGTCTAGGCGAATTGAACCTTTTGCATCCAATTTATGCCCTGTTACACTAGTTAAATTGGGATTATTAACATTCTTCCGTCGTCTAATATGCGGAGGCAACTTATTAAATACGTAGGAGTTTGTGATATTAACCATTGCTCCAGAGTCAATTAGTGTGTTAAAGTAAACATTTGCCACACAAAAATTATTAAATATCAGTAACTTATTATTCCTATTACTAAAAGATGATACTTTTTCTGATGTGAACCCATAAACTACTCTGGGCCCCTCCAGGGTCAAGTTTATTCTTCTTAGGTGCCTGACACCTTTCCTTGGGGATCTATTTCATACGTCAGTTTCTGCGATAGAGATTTAGATGTGTCCATGGAATCTGTAGCTAATTGATTTACATTTGTGTTCCGATTTTGCAATGTATTATTACGGTAATTTGGTTTTCTTGCGACTGTTTGCCGTCGGCTTGAAAAATTTACACTTCCCGTCGGCAAATTTTCTGGATTTCTATATACCGTTCTTGCACTATATCGGCTTTGACAAGTATTTGAATTTTCGAAGCGATAATTATTTTGTCTATTGGGGGGAGGATTATACAAATTCTGTTGGTACGCATTGTGAGGTACTGGTGTTTGCAATCTTCCCTGCCTATAACCTTGTGCACCATTGGTGGTAAAATTTGTTCTCCCGAACAAATGGTTGCCATAATTTTGCGTATTACCAACGGGATTTCTTGGTGAGCGACTAGAGACATAACGGCACTCTCTCGCGATATGCCAAGGTCGATTACAATTATTGCATCTTAACATTTCAGTGCTATTTCCATAATTGATTGGTTTAATGGGCTGAAAACGTACTGTTTTCTGCCTAGTGGGTTCTTGCATTCTACTTCTTTGTGACAGTGGGGAATAATCCCTTGAAAAGAAGTTTGGAGAAGCCTGAGCTTCAAGGGAGGCTAGCCTTGCGGTCGATTCGCCTAGGCTATTTATTTTTGTTTTACTGTGATTTGCCACAATCGTATCAATTTCGATCATTCGTCCCACCTCCTGAACTGCGAGTTCCAATGTCTCAATATTTTTGAATATTACCATTATATATAATTTTGGGGAAGTCCTTGCAAAAAGGCATTTAGTATGATTTTTTCATACAAGTCTCCTGAACCTCTTCCGAATTTCGCTTCTACTGAGATTCGTATACTGTGTAAATATTCTCTCACATTCTGTGTATGGTCAAAGCATACCAATCCGTGTTTTGATTTATTAGTTGAACTAGTTTCGATAACTCTATTTTTGAATGCCGTTAACAATATGTCTGTTGTATTTATTGGCAGACTGTTGTCATCTCCTATAGTATTTTCAATTTGCTTTAGGAATGTTAAAGCCTGCCCTCTTAATCATAGGAGGAGCATACTTACTAACGTTTTTAGCTCTGTTTTTGTTAATTCTACAAATTGGGCCAATTGGATATTAAATTCGTCGACATCTGTTTGTCCATCATATTGCGGAATGGACTTTGTTATTAATACATTTTTCGCGACCAATTTTTGCGCAATTAATAATTCACTTAATTAATCTGCCATCTTTGCGTTTTAAAGTATTTAAATTGCGAAGTTGGTTAAATATCCACTCACAATATACTAATTTTTCACTTAACCTATTTGGTGGATGCTATTATCTCCTATGAGCTATTCTAAAAGGGTTTCCCTATTATATCTTAGCGGTTATAGGCTTAGACACTTTTTCTTATAAGTCTGTATCTATCGAATGGTTTAAATTTAAACTAAGAAGTTTGTAGCCTAACTAGTTCGCATGTTTTCCTTCAAGTTTTCCGACCACGACACTTGTGCCATTAAGAGATTTCGTCTTGTACCATTAAGGATCGCGCCACTTGTAATGTTAAGTATTTTTGCGTCGTTCTTGTAACGCTATGAATTGCGCCACTTCTACCGGGTGAATTTACAGTCGCGCCAACTATAATGGGGGTAATATAGATAGGTGACCGCACCACTTCCTATGGAAGAAAATAAAATAGATTAAATAATAAATTTGAATTTCCTTGTGAGGTGATTAATTAGGCTTGGGAGCCATCAATCCAGGAACGTAGACATACTCCATGGGTGTGTCAGATTCTTGAGGAGCGTTTCCAATGGAGCCAATTGAACTAGCTATCTACTATGTGGAGAGATACAGGCATATAAATAAAACAAACACAAATAGAAAAGTAATAGGTTTATTAGACTTACATATTTAGGTGTACAACAACATGCACGTATAAGACAAACTTCAGTAATGTCAATAGCAGTAATGCTGAATATCGAATCATGAAAGATCTCATAATAATGCCCCCAAAATACTTTTTTCACTACTCTATAACATAGGTTCTGGTTCTGCGCGATAAGAGCTATTTCACGATTGGCCCAACTCCTGTGGAGGGGCCCGCCACTTTGTCATTATGTTGACAAACTAAACTCATTATGCTAACTGAGCGTCCAACAATTTATCTTCCATATTTTGGTCATTAAACTTTTCACATTCCTATGATAACTTGAAACTTTCTATTGTACTTGAATCTACTTTGTATATAACATTGTGTCGTGATTTCTTGTCAAGTATTTTTGCGAAATTCAAACAATCTTCTGTAATTAACACCGTCATCTGGTCGGTAGCTTTTTCCACATTTCACATCTGTCAGTCTGTAAGACAAAAAGGGTGGAATGCATGCGAAGCATTACAAAGTACTCTGGAATTCATCAAGTATCAAGTTCTTTGCGAATATGATCATCCATTTTTTATACTTTAAGGGGATATTTTGGCTGAGCATAAAATGTGGTTTTACTTTTGTTGATTAAGAATTTAGACTTAAGTTTGAAACGGGATTTAAACTCAATTAGGGGGAAGTTTAGTTTACATCGGAAGTATATTTAGAACGAAATAATTTTATTTTATTCGGAAGTATTTGGAAACAATTTTATATTTTAAATATATCACATATTGCTTACGGTACAGAGGGAACTCTCAGGGGGAAGTTTTCAACGGAGTTGGAGTTCTCTTGGGATCTTTTTTTTTGGGGGGGGGGGGGTTATTTTCAACCGGAGAAATTCCCATTGGGGAATTATCACCAGGAGAAATTCTTCATGGAAAATTTCTAGGGGATAAAATTTCCAGGGGGGGGTATTTTACAAACTGGGACATCCCCCAATGATCTTAAAAAGGATCAGAAACTAAATGAAGACAAGTCTTTCTTCAAATAAAAGTATGGTAAGGAGTATTTTTAAGGCAGAATCGTAAACCAAAAATTTTCCGGGAAGGATTCGCAGCAGAGATGGTACTGTCCGGGAGTAATTTCCCGGCGGAAGAATTTTACATGGGAGGAACTTTATATAGAAGAATTTTTCGTGGGGAAATTTTCCACGGAGGGGGTGGATTTCCTGGGACTATCTAAAAAACGATCACCAATAAATAAAAAACCTAGTTTTTTCTACTGAAAGTAAGGAGGGACATTAAAACTTGAAACGTACAGAAATTATTCCGTATAAAACGGGGGTTACTCCCTCCTCAATACCCCCTCTCTATGTATGTTCGACCTTTTGTCTAATTTTTTTAAGAACGATCCTTGAAACACAAAGGCCGTGCCACCCTTGGAGTAAGCCCCCCCCCCTCCACACACGTATTCTTTTCCCTAGATGCATCAAACAGAAATTTTGAGATAGAAAATTTGTTAAAAATTGTCCAAAGAACATATAACAATGCCCTCAGCGTTTACACAACCCCTAAGAGCCCTGGGATATGGGTTGTAAGTTATGCCCCAGGGTCATATAAGGTTTTATTGAATGAGTAGTCGTATAAACTTCAGACGGGCACCATTTGATTGAAGTTTAGTGCCCTTTATAAGAGTCAAAAGTGATTTGAGGCAGACAGTTAGTGAAGATTGCTTAGCTTCTTATGCAGAGAATATTAATGAAGCAAAGAGATCGAAAACTAAAGGGGTAGGACAAGCATTCACAGAAGTAGCGACTTTCCCCAATATATACAAACAGTTTGCAAGAACAGGGACGTCTGAAAACTCTTCTAGTTCGTCTATTTCTGAACTTTTTCAACAGTTAGCTGCGACCCAGGAAGAAGTTACGATAACTAAGACTAAGCTAGTGGCACATATAGAAAAACATGTTGCAGAAAAAATAGCGCAAAACATTGGAACTGGGTCTTCTGGTGCTGTACAGATAAATAGCCAAATTATTACTGCATAAATTTATGATGCTATAGTGCTAGATTTTAATCCGAGGTTTGAGCGCATTGAAAACTTAATTAAAGGACTAAAGAGTCAAATTGAAGCACTAGAATATTGTATTTTTACAATGGAGAACAAGTTTGATGATTTTGAACAGGAAGCTCTGCAAGACTGTCTGATATTCTCAGGAATAAGACAGACACCTGGCTCAGATCTTGATGTGACTGTCCTAAACCTTATTAATTCAACTATGGGAGTTTCGACTATTACTAGGGAGCATTTTGTGTCGATTCAGGGTTTCAGACTCAACTCTACGGAAGACTCTCGAATTTAGCCCGCAGAAATCCAGATCCTATGGCCCTAGTTTTAGTGAAGTTGGTATCAAAAGAACTTGCGTACAAAGTGTTTAAAACTAAATCAAAATTAGCTGGATCCGGAATTTATGTTAGTGAATTTCTTACAAAACGTAAAAAGGCAATATTAAATAGTGCACGGGGCAAGTTCGGTGTGAAAAATGTTTGGACAGACAAAGGTCGCATTTTCGCGAAATTATCCAGTCAAAGCGCACCGCGTCGGCTCTATAGCCCAGCTGATGCTTACTGAATTTTTCGTTGTTGATTTAGTTAGAAGTGTCCTTTTTTTTGCCTCTGTTTTTGTTGCTTTTTTTTTTTCTTTTTTTTTGAGTGGATGTTGTAAGGATAAAGGGTGATATTTCTCGCTTGCGTTTTCTAGAGAGTAATCTTTTTAGAGTAGGAGATGTTCTTTATGATGATATACTACCAGAAAGTATAAATTCTGATTTTTCCCCGCAGAGAGATAATTGTTATGTGGATGTGATTTCGTCAGGATTAGAGGCGAATGTAAGATCGTTTTGCTTGTGTCATTGGAATTGCCATGTAACTTCAACGTATTATGGATTTCTCCAGTTAATTCATAATGTGAATAGTAAATTTGATGTAATTGGCCTTTGTGAAACTTTTTTAACTTCTGAGCATGTTCTGTCGTTATATAATTTTTCAGGATATAGGCTTATTGTAAGGAATAGTGAGAGAATGGGACGTGGAGGTTTGGCATTTTTGGTTAAGGATCATTTTGTTGCTAAAATAAGGGAAGACCTATCAGTTTGGATAGAAGGTAAGGTGGAATCTCTTACTCTTGAGCTGGAAGTTGGTGGAAAAGATATATTGATTACTGATGTTTATAAGCCGCCGAGTAAAGTTTGGGAGGAGTTTGAAAATGGTTTTAGTAGTTTAATGGATGCAGTAGAATTGAGTAATCTGGAGTGCATTTGCGTGGGGGATTTTAATTTTGATCTTTTAAGTTTATACAATGATAATTTGTATTTTTAAACCTTTTCTCCAGTTATGATTTTTATCCATTAGTTGGGATTCCGAATCGTGTTACAGGACAGTCAGCTACACTTATTGACAATATTTTCGTGCGATCCCGGGTATTACATAGCTGTTATGCTGACATTAGAAGTATCTCATTTTTTTTTTTTTTTTTTTCTTTTTTATTTTTGATTGGATGTTTTAAGGATGATATGTGATATTTCTCACTTGCGATTTCTAGAGTGTAATCCTTTTAGAGTAGGAGATGTTCTTTATTTTTCCCCGTAAAGAGATAGTTTTTATGTGGATGTAGAGCTTTATAATAATGGATTTGCAGCCATCGTAAACAAACCTTCGGGATTTTGAAGATGACCGCTGTAAATTTGTTTGTATCTTTTATGTTAAATAAATTAATTTGAATTTGAACACCCCATAAAAGTCAAAGAATTTTAATGGAAATCACGCCATCAGATTTAGCTTATTAGAGAACCCCACTCTAGAGGTTCCAAGTTCCTATCTATAAAAATGAAATTTTATAGTGTTTGCCAAAAGAAGCATCACGGATTCGTGTTTATTTGTCGTTCTGGTACTGTCAAACAATGGTACTAGAATTTCGCAAGAGGGCTCGTTCAAACGAAAATTAAAAGATATAGTGTCCTTTTTAAGTGACCATAACATTGGAGGACAACTTGCCCCGTCCCACAACCTTTTTTCCTGAAAGTTGCCTGATCAAAATTTTGAGAGAGCAAGTTTGTTCAGTATTGTTGAAAGGTACAATAGATATGTCTTTGAAGATTACATGACGCCTCAGTAGTGATAGTGTATACAGTTTCACGGTCAAAAGAATATACAGTGCAGTTTGACGTGCACATTGCAAAAAGCGACCAATCCTTTTATATTATATACCTATAAAGTGATCAAACACGTTTTGAAAGTATAATTGAGATTGTAAAATGTAAGCAGACGGGTTTTTGAAACATTTTTATCATAACGTGTTTTTTTTAACCAAAAACTAAATGTTGTTAAATTGCGTGATCAAAGATTGGTCTCATTCTAGAAATACAAGTGTACAGCTACCTATAATAACGTTTTTTTTGCTATATATATTGAACAAATTGATCATTCTGGGTCAGTTGATTAATATAAGTTGTAATAAGCATATAAGAATCAATTTATCGACCCGTTCTAATGGACAATAAAAGATTAAATTGGTAAGTAAATATACATTATTTGTAGACTAATATAAGAAATATCCTTTTTTTATTCCTATCTATCATTATGAGTTTCACACAGAACTATCTATCATTTGAGTTTCACACAGAAAGGGAACTTCTGTAATTATGCAAGCTCTCGAAGCTATGATAAATTTCACATGTTCATATCAGCTGTTTAGATATGTTGTTTAGAAGGCTGTTGCTTTCTCGTGAGATTATATGTCACTGCACTCGTAATTAAGCAAACTTAAACGATCTTCGCTTGCTTGGCTAACAATTTATAATCAGCTACTTGTATGGGCGCGTGTAAATTTAATCAAGGGGGGGGGTAATTATTGTAGAGAAAAAAAGAGAAGGAGTTGGGGGAAGGGGTGCCCCCTATTAATATTCTGAATAAAATAATAGTTGAAATTGTATTTTTTTTAAGACTATATGATTAAGCAAACTTAATGAGACGATCATCGATTGCTCGGCTGACAAATTATAATAAGGTACTTGTATGGACGCGTGTCAATTTACTCAAGGTTTTTTCTATGTCTTTTAGGATGATTTAAGCCTATATGACTACAAGTTACTTAGTGAATAACTAAAAATTGATTTTTATTTCCAGGACTCTGATATTCAAGGGTCAAGTCAAAAGCGACCAAAGCTCAATGACACAGAAGAGTTCAATTTTGAAGGTATTTTAGGTGAAGGTGGCATATCGTCTCCTGATAATTTGGATATATCGACATTAGACAACCTATTGGTTATGCTAGACAATATTCAAAATCCTCAAGAATTCCATTCTTCCCACAAGGACCCGTCGTATAAAACACTAAAGCCCGTTGGGGGGACTAGCATGAACTTGAGGAGAGATAGTGCGATCCACTATGCACCACAAACGGTTTCTACTGAGCTAGGTGTAACTTCCACGGTAAGCACCATTTATGAGATAGCCTTCAACTTTATAGTGTAATCACAATTTCGTTTTACAAATTCCCTTTTTTTTAACAACTTTCTGACGATTTAACTTTTACATAAATCTCTCATCGAATCATGACAAAATATTGGACTTAAAATTGAAATGAGGAACTCACCAAGTTTTGCTAAATAAATTCTTCTATTAATGGTTCTATTCACAAGAATCAACTGATCGTTCAGCCTGCATTTTTAATGTTTTTATACATTATATTTTGGAAACTAAGGCTATCGTTATCATTAAAATTAAAATCAACAAAAGATATATTTAAATGTTTCTCAAGTTCAAACGTACAATACCCAAGCATATGCGACTCGAATTTCACTTTAAGCAGCTGTAACAATAGTAGATTTTTTTGGGATTTTCCACAAACATTTATCGCAATTTCTAATTATTTTAGTTAAGAGTGTCGTTTTGCCTGACATTGACGGACCACAAAGAAACGATCTGAATGGTGTTTTAAATTGATACGTTTCCCATTCAACAGTTCACCTACAATAGTTGTAACTATAGTTACGACTATAGTTGACTAAATAATTCCCCGTGTACTACTACTACTACTACTACAACAACTACTACTACTACTACTACTACTACTACTACTACTCCGTTCAGGAATAATGAGAACAAAATCAATAAAGAATCATATTTCTTATATTATTATCATAAAAAACAGCACTTTACAAATAATACATTACAGATTGACCCATAGAGACAGAAGTATCAAATGTATTCCTTTATTATACAAAATTGAAAGTTCACACCACGGATATAAATGAACAATTATTCGCGATAGTAACGATTCCATTGATAAGTCAACAATCCATACACGACTTATACAAAATGTTGACCTTCCCTGCTAATATAAAAAAGACAAAGTCATTTATGACTATCACACCTGAGGCAGACTATTTACTTGTTGATCAAGATAGACGAAAATATGGCCTATCCAATCCACAAGACTTAAAAGAGTGCGTATCATTCAAAAACCTAGTATGCCAGCTTACATTACCTATTTATAACGTCAAATCCGGATCTTGTATGTTAGATATCTTTTTGAAAGACACACAACAGGAAGAAATACCTAATTCGTGCGAAGCTTTGATAGGAAGTACTAAACGAGAAATATTCATACACCTTAGAAATGAACTTTGGTTATTTTCTGTTCCAAAAGAAACTGTTACCATGTCATTACTAAATCTAGCGACAGATGTTAATAAGTTCGAATTCGCATTATTTGCCCTCACGGGAGGAACCTTGTCATACGACCTGGTAGACTCTTCTAACCTAAAAAGTATTTTAGATTAAATAAAAACGCATCTAACGTTTGGTTTACATTTACCCATAGAGCCAGAAGTATCAAATTTATTTATTTATTGTACAAAATTAGAAGTCCACATCACGGAAATAAATGAACAATTATTCGCATTAGTAACGATTCCATTGATAAACCAACAATCCATACACGACTTGTACAAAATTTCGACCTTCCCTGCTAATATAAAGAAGACAAAGTCATTTATGACTATCACACCTGAAGTGATAGATGTTAGTAAGTTCGAACTCGCATTATTTGCCCTCACGGGAGGAACTTTGTCATACGACCTAGTAGATCCTTCTAACCTAAAAAGTATTTTAGATGAAGTAAAAAAGCACCTAACGTTTGGTTTACATTTACCCACAGAGCCAGAAGTATCAAATTTATTTCTTTAGTATACAAAATTAAAAGTCCACATCACGGAAATAAATGAACAATTATTGAAGGATCTACTAGGTCGTATGACAAAGTTCCTCCCGTAAGAAATAATGTGAATTCGAACTTACTAACATCTGTCGCTAGATTTAGTAATGACATGGTAATTATATCGAGTGATACCATGGTGAGGCTCGCGTCTGTCACAACGCGATCCCCTTCGTTCCTTAAATAATTCATTACATTTACAGTTTTTGAGATTTTCTTAGATATCATTTCGACTTTATCTCTTTGGTAGTTCGCTATGCTTGCTTGTATTTTCTGGACGTGTAACGTTACGTTCATGGCATTATTCAACTTTTTTACATTTTCCCTCAGGATGTTTAAGTCTTCCTCCGTTGTTAAACCAGAAAAGCGGGAGGCGAGTTCTCCGATGATGGGAATTAGGCTTGTAGACCTGCGGTATTTACTTCTTCGAAAGAATACTTCAAAAATTCTCGTTGAACTTTGTTTTAATTCTTGTATTTCCGTATTAAATAATTAAAATAAGGCTTGTAATCTTTGTTTGTCTAATATTAAGAAGGCTTGATGCGTTGACACTTTTTGGGCGTTTTTCTCGTTTAGATCGGGTAGTGGTTCGATATTTTCTTTTGTCGGTTCATCGGCCATGGCTAGTCTAGCACAAGTACGTTTACCCTCTATTTTCCAACATTTCTTATGTACGTAATTATCTTCTTCCTCTTTTTTATAATTAATTTTCTTTTCTTCTGGCTTAATCCCTTGTACTCTTATCTTTTCTATTTCGGTATGTCTTACCGGGATTCTTGCCCTTGCGGTTACACAGAATATACCAATACGTTGGGTAAGCGTAAACGTGGGTCCTGTTGACCATGTCCACTTTGTAAACGTCGTGGGTTTTAGATAAGTTAATATAGTTAAGTTTCCAGGTTTCTTTTTACTAAGTTCGATCAATTGTGGCACTGTGTTTGCCGTAGTTTCGATATCGAATATTGTATCTCTTTTGCTGGGGTCACATATGTAGGTGTGGTTGTCTCGATGTATTTTTCTTTTCTTTCTGTAGGATTTCTATATTTATTATCTTGTTGGGTATTTGAGAATTTGTTCCTTGATTTGTCTAACTCCTTTAGGTTAGTATCTTGTCTATTGTCATTTTACTTTCTTGGTTTGGATGATATCTGTTTCGTGACGTTCTTCTCAGCATGACTTCGCCACAATTCTTTGAGAAAAGTCCACAAGCTTGGTAGTTCATTTTGCATTGCATAATTTCCATCATAAAGTTTTCCTTTCTTCGTAGCCAATAATTTAGGGTTTTCTATCTTTCGGTAGTACATTACGTGTTTCTAACAACGCTAGCATGGTATTAAGGCGATGAACTTCCCATGATGACACATTCGTGCTTAGGAGCTTCAATTCGAATACTGTGCTATTTTCATTACTCTTATCTGTGTCTATGTGCATCAAATAGACCAATAGATCGTTCGGAAGCTCTAGGTTTTTCAACTTATTCGATATATCTTTCTTTCGCATGTTTTCACAAATTACTTTACGACATCGTTAAGCTAAAGTAAGCAGATTATCTATAACTTTTACCACTCTAAAAATTAATTGTATGTGTGACGCATTACAACATTTTTGTTCACGTACAATAAAGTCAAAACCAGGGAACACTTTGGATCCAAAATTTTCATCTTCTTCGAAAAATTTTAGTGCGATTTTCTTTATGTCATTATAATCTCGCGCGGTAACTTCCAATGTGTTGGATTTATTTCGTGGTTTATGCCATCAAAGTTCCAGCAATTTTTGTACAAACTTATCAGGAAATTACTTCCATTTAGTAGGTTATACCCTCGATCTGTTAGTAGTGTAAGGAATCTAAGGGGTAAGAAGCTATTATCACCATCACTACAATTTGGCCCCTTTCGGTATCGATTATCGCCTTTCGGATAGGCCTTTATTCCGTCGTCATGATCTGAAATGATCAGTTTATAATTATGTATATTGATACAATTGTTTTTTCGTTTTTAGTAATATTATTTTTTTGTAAAACTATTTGCCATGTGCCTTCAGCACAAGAATTTATTTTTTATATACTACACATGTACGGAAATATATTGGAAAAAATTTTCATTTAGTATTTTGATAGCTATACCATTTTTACTCTTAGACAAAGAGTTTTTAAATTATTATTCCTTTATGATGTCAAACCATTAAAATTTCTTAATTCTGTATTGACTAAGGGTATTTCCATCTCTCAGGTTTTTTAACCGTTCTACCCGATTGTGTCGTTACTTTTTCTTCTTTTTCTTGCGGTTTTTTGTTTTTAGGTTTTGCTATCGATATAAGATCAAAATTTTTGTATTGTTTTTTCAAAACTTCTTGTCCTTTTAAGTTTGTTTCTTTCGCGTACGCGGCCGCTGAAGTCGGTTTTGATTTCCCTATTTCTTTAACTACCATATGCTCTGATTCACTGTCAGACTCTTCGGAACTGGATTCCGATGTTTCCACGTAAGAACTTTTAGAAGTGGCACTTCGCGTTTTTGAGGTGTCACCTGCCCTTCCTTCGTAAATTTCTACTCCTCTGGAAGTGGAAGGTTTATTCTCTAAGTCCTCGCCTTGAGTTTTCAACTCAGGGGATTTGAAAGACTCTTGAGAACTATGAGAGGAATCAAAAGTTTTCGCGGGGTACCTCCACTGTTTAAATGCCATGTTTTCGGGGGGACGGGGCATTTTTTGCATTAGTGTTTCCCTCCATGAAGTCCATTGTTTAGGCTTGACTTTGGACATAGTTATATCATGATATTGTCCTTGCTGGTCATCCATGGGAGTTTGATTCCAAGGCAATGTACTTTGCCTCGTTTTTATGGGGAAGTTTATTAAGTCCATAGGTTCTCGCAGATTTGTTTTTATTGAATCTTTGGGAGGAGTTTTCTCTACAATATTACCCGGTGTTTCTACAGCTGTGTTCAATTCCTCCTATAATGATAGGGGTCTCTCTATTGGGGTTGCTGGGGAAAGTATATCGTCTGGAAATGTTTTGGGGGGACAAGGGGTCGAAATTCTATCAGGAAAAAATTGGGTTTTTGGAGATATCGTATAATCTAGTTCTCCCGCGCTCTCCGATGATGAGCTTTCTGGACTTTTTGGCATTTTTATTCTCACTGGTATTTGGGATTTGCTTGTGGGAATAACTAGGTTTTTCATAGCTAAGAACTCTTAAAAGTTTTCATCGTCACTCTCATTTTCAAAATAATCTTGCTTGAAATTAAATGGTTTTAGCTCTGCTAATCTTGATTTGGGGGGCTCGTATTCTGCGTCTGACGAAACGGTAGACGAGGGACGCAATTCCCATCTTTTCGGGAATTTGGCTCGTTTTATTCGGCGAACATGTGCCTTATAGGTTCTTCCATTATCGGGGTTCACCATTTTAAAAATAAAATCGTTATCGTACTTTTTGATTATTCTTCACGGTCCAGAATATTTATTGGAAAGTTTCTTGCCTTACGCCTTTGCCTCATTTTTTAGGTAGACGCAATCTACTATCTTAAAATTTATATTTCCTTTGACTTTGGGTAGGTTTCTTAGCTCTTGACTTAATTTTACATTTTTCCAACTCTTGCCTAACTATCTTATAAGTTTTTCTCATCCTATTTATAAACTCTTGTTTGTAATCCTCCGTGTTATTATAATATTGTCTGGACCAAACAATATCATGATACGGTATTCTGAAGTCGCGTCCAAATAACAAATAAAACAGATTTTCTTTAGTTGTCTCTGAATAAGCAGTATTAATTATGTTAGTTAAATAAGGTAAAAATTTATCCCAATCGTTCCTGTTGTCTTTTGTAAAAATTCTTAACACATTCAAAAATGTTTTATGCCTATTTTCTGTTTTACCATTACTTCTGGGTGATAAGAGGATGTCACCAATATTGTATGATAAGAAAATCCATTTAGTTCGACGTACTTTTAATACGAATTTAATTCCATGATCACTTAAAATCTTGTTCGAAATGCCAAGCTTAAAAAAAAAATTCTCTTAATGCCTTACTCGTAGCATACGCGCCTTGATTCTTTAATGCTTTTGCGAAAGTAAAACCAGAAAAGTGATCTATAACTGAAAGAATACAAGTGTGGCCCCTGTTGGAAACAGGTAAACCTCCACTGGTTCCATACAAATCAAATGAGACTATATCGAAGGGGAACCTCGCTACTGGGACTACAAAAGAAAAAGACATCACGACAACCACCCCTACATATGAGACCCCAGTAAAAGAGATACAATATTCGATATCGAAACTACGGCAAACACAGTGCCACAATTGATCGAACTTAGTGAAAAGAAACCTGGAAACTTAACTATATTAACTTATCTAAAACCCACGACGTTTACAAAGTGGACATGGTCAACAGGACCCACGTTTACGCTTACCCAACGTATTGGTATATTCTGTGTAACCGCAAGGGCAAGAATCCCGGTAAGACATACCGAAATAGAAAAGATAAGAGTACAAGGGATTAAGCCAGAAGAAAAGAAAATTAATTATAAAAAAGAGGAAGAAGATAATTACGTACATAAGAAATGTTGGAAAATAGAGGGTAAACGTACTTGTGCTAGACTAGCCATGGCCGATGAACCGACAAAAGAAAATATCGAACCATTACCTGATCTAAACGAGAAAAACACCCAAAAAGTATCAACTCAAAAGTATCTCTGTAATCCCGTAAATGTTACGAAATAATTTCTGAAAAATGGACTTGGAAACCAACCATTGAATCATAGAAATTAAAAATAGTTCTAGTCAATAATCCCTGAGCGACAATATACTCCTCCCCAGAGTTAAAGACAATATGTTCAAGGAGTCACTAAAGTTTGATGTCGACCCATTCCAAATCCAAACATCATTTCCCCTGTGATTAACCAAGGAGTCCCCGCAAAAGCTAATAATAAAGCTAAGGTACAAGCCATGCACGAACAATTTTATAAGAGAAATATAATCTCTAAGTGCACGAACGAACAATTTTATACGAGAAATACATTCTCTAAGTGATTCAAAATAGCCCAAGAATGAAATGCTAAGAGGAAAGTCAACACATCCATTATCAACGCAATCCCATTGCTTAACCCCTCGACAATAAAGCACGTCATGAACTGTCTGAAAACAGCAGGTGAGAATGAACTCCGATAGCAAAATTCCACACACCTGTAGCAGAAAGTATCATTTCCCGTTTGATAATTAGAGAAAGCACTTCGTCCAAGATGAACATAACCATACTCGAACTATTCTGTGAAGAAACTACATTGTAAGTGTTTTAGATTTTTTTGCACAAAACGAAAATAGTTAAGGACCATAATTTATAACAGAAGGAGTGAGTACGCTAAGAGACACGTAAGGTGGGGAAGTAGGTATGAATTTGCATCACATTTTATTAATTTTTAAAACTTAACAATTTCGATATCCTATCATTAATATTTTATAACAAACAGCCCCAGTGAAAGTATTTTAATGTTTACCAGTGAACGTGGTGAACATAATATTGTGTGTTTTCAATCGTTCCTATATGTATTGCTAAGTGTTCAGATAGAGTCATGTGTAGTGTTGTCGTATTATTCGTTTAATTTAGCGTAGATAGGAAACATAATTGTCCCATAATTAGCGTAAAGTAAAAACTTATAAAAGGTGAATTTTCAAAAAAATCTTTTAGTAATAGTAGAATAATCCCAACCTTACCAAACATTGTTGGAAATATAGGAGTCAGTAGTGTTAGATGTAGAAAAATCACAAAAAAATAATCTTTCTGTATTGACTATCTTAGTCCGATGGAGGAACCTTAGACAAGAATATATAGTAAAATAAGAAAAGTAACACTGAAATTTTTCTTAAGCACTGCTGATTAAGCTTAAATAAAATTATAAAATAATACAGTATCAATTAATTACGTTGGACAAATAGTAAATGAACCGCGAATATTTCAAAAACCTAAGGGCAAGCAAGTCCTAATGACGGGACGTCATTAAATAATGGGAAGGGTAATATGTACCGTAAGTAATTTAAAATATAAAATTGTTTCCAAATACTTCCGAATAAAATAAAATTGTTTCCTTCTAAAAATACTTCCGATATAAATTAAACTCCTTCTAATTGAGTTTAAATCCCGTTTCAAACTTGAGTCTAAATTCTTAATCAACAAAAGTAAAACCACATTTTATGCTCAGCCAAAACATCCCTTTAAAGTACAAAAAACGGATGATCATATTCGCAAAGAACTTGATACTTGATGAATTCCAGAGTACTTTGTAATGCTTCAAATGTATTCCGCACTTTTTGTATTACAGACCGACGGATGTTAAATGTGGAAAAATCTACCGACCGGGTGACGGTATTAATCACAGAATGTTGTTTGAATTTCGCGAAAATACTTGACAAGAAATCACAACACAATGTTATATACTAAATAGTTTTAAATAGCATAGGAAGTTTCAAGTTATCATAGGAATGTGAAAAGTTTAATGACCAAAATATGGAAGATAAATTGTTGGACACTCAGTTAGCATAATGAGTTTAGTTTGTCAACATAATGACAAAGTGGCGGGCCACTCCACAGGAGTTGGGCCAATCGTGAAATAGCTCTTATCGCGCAGAACCAGAACCTATGTTATAGAGTAGTGAAAAAAGTATTTTGGGGGCATTATTATGATATCTTTCATGATTCGATATTCGGCATTACTGCTATTGACATTACTGAAGTTTTTCTTATATGCGCATGTTGCTGTACACCTAAATATGTAAGTCTAATAAACCTATTACTTTTCTATTTGTGTTTGTTTTATTTATATGCCTGTATCTCTCCGCATAGTAGATAGCTAGTTCAATTTGCTTCATTGGAAACGCTCCTAAGGAGTCTGATAAACCTATGAAGTATGTCTACGTTCCTGGATTGATGGCTCCCCAGCCTAATTAATCACCTCACAAGGAAATTCAAATTTATTATTCAATCTATTTTATTTTCTTCCATAGGAAGTGGCGCGGTCACCCATTTATTTTACTCCCATTATTGTTGGCGCAATTGTAAATCCCCCCGGTAGAAGTGGCGCAATTCATAGCGTTACAAGAGCGACGCAAAAGTACTTAACATTACAAGTGGCGCGGTCCTTAATGGTACAAGGCGAAATCTCTTAATGGTACACCTCAGAGTGTCTCTACATATACAATGCGATCAACACCGAGAAAAAAGACAAATATCAAATATTCTCTATACAAATTCTGGTAAATTCTCCCCATCTAAAATTTCTTCTGAAAAGTTCATCCCCAAAAACTTCCATCCCAATGGGAAATTCCCCCCAGAGAAAATCCATCCCCAGAAGATCTCCTTCCCCCCGTGTAAAATGTCGGTATACTTCCCTATAAAAAATACTATATGTAAACAATGGGCAAATTTCATAACTTGCGGCCCTTCCTCTGGTGGTTCTGAGGCTAGTAGTGATAGTGTATACAGTTTCACGTTCACAAGAATATACAATGAAGTTTGACGTGCACATTGCAAAAAGTGACCAATCCTTTTATATTATATACCTATAAAGTGATCAAACACGTTTTGAAAGTATAATTGAGATTGTATAACCCAAGCAGACGGGTTTTTGAGGCACTTTTATCATCATATGTTTTTTTTTTTTACCAAAAACTAGAAATTATCAAATAGTGTAATGAAAGGGTGCTGTCATTGTACAAATTCCGGTTTAAATCTAGTTATAATCATGTTTTTTTTTGCTATATATATTGAGAAAATTGACCATTAAGGGCCAGTTGATAAGCGTCAGTTGTAATAGGGCTAGAAAAATCGATTTATTGACTCGTTCTAATGGACAATAAAATTATTATATTGGTAAGTAAATATACATTATTCGTGGACTAATATAAGAAATATCCTTTTTTATTCCTATCTATCATTATGAGTTTCACACATAATTATCTATCATTTGAGTTTCACACAGAAAAGGGAACTTCTGTAATTATGCAAGCTCTCGAAGCTATGATAAATTTCACATGTTCATAACAGCTGTTTAGATATTTTGATTAGAAGGCTGTTGCTTTATTGTGAGATTATATGTCACTGCACTCGTAATTAAGCAAACTTAAACGATCTTCGCTTGCTTGGCTAACCATTTCTAATCAGCTACTTGTATGGGCGCGTGTCAATTTACTCAAGGGGGGGGGTAATTATTGCAGAGAAAAAAAGAGGAGAAGTTAGGGGAAGGGGTGACCCCCTATTAATATTCTGAATAAAATAAAAGTTGAAATTGTATTTTTTTTAAGACTATACAATTAAGCAATCTTAATGAGACGATCATCGATTGCTCATCTAACAATTTATAATCAGCTACTTGCATGGGTACGTGTCAATTTACTCAAGGTTTTTTTTTCTATGTATTTTAGGATGCTTTAAGCCTATAAGGTTACAAGTTACCTAGTCTATAACTAAGAATTGATTTTTATTTCCAGGACTCTGATATTCAAGGGTCAAGTCAAAAGCGAGCAAAGCTCAATGACACAGAAGAGTTCAATTTTGAAGGTATTTTAGGGGAAGTTGGCATATCGTCTCCTGATAATTTGGATATATTGACATTAGACAATTTATTGGTTATGCTAAACAATATTCAAAATCCTCAAGAATTCCATTCTTCCCACAAGGACCCATTGTATAAAACACTAAAGCCCGTTGGGGGGATTGGCATGAACTTGAGGAGAGATAGTGTGATCCACTATGCACCAAAAACAGTTTCTACCGAGCTAGGTGTAACTTCCACGATAAACACCATTTATCAGATAGCTTTCAACTTTATAGTGTACTCACAATTTCGTTTTACAAATTCCCTTTTTTAACAACTTGTTGATGATTTAACTTTTATATTTGGTTCAGAGATGGCATACATGTACTAAAGTTAAAAAAAATAATACTAAAAACCAGCTCAGCACGCGCCTCTTAACCTAATCAAATGCGGTTAATACTTTATTGCTATTAGCTGAACACTCTTGATACTAATGAATTATCTATGAAGGGGGGCCAAATATTTAGTTAAAATAATGCTAGGAGGGGGAAATTAAGTTTTGAGGGAGGTGTATAAATGGTACCTATCTAATACCCCGGTAAACATATGACTAGAAATGCTTCAGGAGAAATAGGCTATTGCTTCTTTCTGAACTAATCGCAGTTCCTTGACTGATATTTTTTTTTACTTTATTGCTATTAGTCAAAACATTGCAATGTGTATGCCACACCAAACTAGTGAATACTTATCGGGGGGAGGGGGCTTTTAAGGTGTTCAATTTTTTTTCAGTGTAATTAATAGCATTAAAAAAATTTAAAAAATGGTGAAATTTAGAATTAATTTAGCTCTATTTTGGCTACTTTATATGAAGTGAGGGGGGGGGCAAGTATTTAGTTAAAATAAAGCTAGAAGGGGGAAATTAAGTTTTGAGGGAGGTGTAAAAATGGTACTTATTTAATACCCCCGGTAAATATTTGACTAGAAATGCTTCAGGAGAAATAAGCTATTGCTTCTTTCTGAAGTAATCGCAGTTCCTTGACAAATATTTTTTTATTTTACTTTATTGCTATTAGTCAAAACATTGCATTGTGTATGCCACACCAAACTAGTGAATATTTATCGGTGATTTTTAGGGGGTAAAAAAAAATGACATAGTCCTTTAACTTTATAAAAAAAATAGATGTTTCACATGGAACCCCTTTTACCATTTCAAGCCTCAGAAGAAAATACGACCGAAGAAAATACGAATAGTGGAATTAAAAACACCTAGCGACACGTGGGCTTCAGCACCACTAACCATGGATGAGGAGATGCATCTCATAGATCTTACTGCTTCAGTTGAAACATGGCATAGTTTCGTGAAGAGTTGGGACCATCAGGCACAGTGCTACGAGTTAGACCCCTATTACGCCTTTTCATTTTAAATGTTATTACTGATCCGAGTAAAACCAATACTGTTATACCTCATTCTTTTATTCTAATTTAACTTGTAGGAATAGGACTTCTAGAATAAGGCTTCATTCCCTCGACTAAATCAGTTTATTCATGTATACATCTATATATATATATATATATATATATATATATATATATATATATATATATATATATATATATATATATATATATATATATATATATATATATATATATATATATATATATATATATATATATATATATATATATATATATATATATATATATATATATATATATATATATATATATATATATATATATATATATATATATATATATATATAATGAAAATAAGACTTTTTATTCTCCGTATTCTTCATCTTCATGTCAAGCGCATACACCTCCTTCTCACTCGGAGTCAATTCCCGTCTTAATATTCAATAGAAATTACACATGCTGCCATTCGTCCTCCATACCTCATAAAACCCGTCATGGGTGATATGTAAATCGTCTATCCTAGGTTCCCGATCTAAAACAGGAAAAATTAAAAGGCTTAAAATATATGAAATTTGTATAACATGTAATGGTCAAAAATTATTGCTTCACGATCAATCTGATATACATAAAAAACTAGCAACTCACTGAAAACATAAAGACAATGTATTAAAAAAGACCATTATAACTTTTGATTTTTTTTGTCCAAAAAAAAGGTTACTATTGAGAGGAGTTGCTTCTACTGTACAATCCCCAACCATGAATCTATTATATTGTTTCATAATCAGATATCTTTGAAACGAGTAGACTATGAACAAACCATTTTTTTATAGGATTTTATTGATGAGGATGTAGATAATGTATGGTTAGCATTTCCATTGACTGAAGAAGAAGAAGAGGCACTCTGCGATCTTATTGAGGGAACTTCCACCATAAAACCAATGGTACACCAACAAACTACTTCAATGAAACCCCCATCAACACAACATATATCCGCATCTTGTCGTAACAGAGAGAGCATTCAACCCTTAAGGAGTCAAAGAAAAATACACATTGAAAATACCCCCTTACACATTTACAACGATTCGAGTGATACAAGAAAACGGATAAGGACACTTGTAAAAACACAGAAAAAAGATAGGCATTCCCTTCTGTTTAATGGAGGAGATGTGAGACGCTATACTCAGTTAAACCATGCAATGAAATATCCTGTGATATCATTATGCTAAATTTCCAATTCGACCTGTGAATGTTCCTTCTAAAAACAGTATTTTTATGTTTTCAAATAAAATTCTTTAACTTTTTAATATTCGCATTACTCAAAAGATCCAGAGATTCTTCTTAGAATATACCCCAAAATTGAAATAAGGGACTCGCCAAGTCTTATAGATTTATCTTCTATTCACAAGAACAATTTTTTTTTATTCTGTTTTGCGATCACACACACAAACACACACACACACACACACAACTTTTTTTTTCTTATCAAGCATTTTCAAAGAGTGATACATCTCTCATCGAATCCTGACAAGAAAATATTGGCCTTAAAATTGAAATGGGGAACTCACCAAGTTTTGCTAAATAAATTCTTCTATTCATGGCTCTATTCACAAGAACCAACTGATCGTACATCCTGCATTTTTAATGTTTTTTATACATTGTATTTTGGAAACCAAGGCTATTGTTATTATTAAAATGTCAATCAAACAAAAGATATATTTAAATGTTTCTCAAGTTCAAACGTATAATACCCAAGCATATGCGACTCGAATTTCACTTTAAGCAGCTGTAACAATAGTAGATTTTTTTGGGATTTTCCACAAACATTTATCGCAATTTCTAATTATTTTAGTTAAGAGTGTCGTTTTGCCTGACATTGACGGACCACAAAGAAACGATCTGAATGGTGTTTTAAATTGATACGTTTCCCATTCAACAGTTCACCTACAATAGTTGTAACTATAGTTACGACTATAGTTGTCTCATGACTAAATAATTCCCCGTGTACTACTACTACTACTACTACTACTACTACTACTACTACTACTACTACTACTACTACTACTACTACTACTACTACTCCGTTCAGGAATAATGAGAACAAAATCAATAAAGAATCATATTTCTTATATTATTATCATAAAAAACAGCACTTTACAAATAATACATTACAGAAAAAAAGACACATTAAACAAGAAAAATATACTTTTTTTTATTTGATCTTCGGACTATTTTGAACAAAATGTTCATTTTATTTTGATCTGATGTATTTGGAGGGGGGGGGTGTCGGTTAAGAGTGATTACCTTTGATTCCTCTGATTACCTTTGATTCTTCAAAATTGAACTTGAACATACAATTTCCAATTGAATGAGGCTCCTTCAAAGTTTTTTACGATCTTCCCTTCTATAAAAAAAACCTTAAATTTTAACAATTGGTAACTTGCAATAACATACACTGAGGGTTCAGTTGCAAGAGGGTTCAGTTGCTTGGGGTTCAGTTACACGGTGGTTCAGTTACAATGGAACCCACTCGAGCGCAATGTTAGATGGGATGTCGATATCGCTTTCGTCACACCAATTCGTTTCAGTGTGAACCTACCTGGTGCTTATGAATGAATGTTTTCAATGTAAACCCGTTTCATCAAACAGAAAAAAACGGGTTGGTCGCATATGTCCCTTTCCCTTTGGATGATAAAACTATACAAGTGCAGTATCAAGTATAACTCACGAAAATCGTTTTAATTTTTGTCAACTTTTTATATATCTCAAATTATGGGAAAACTGAGTGATAGATTTACCGTGGCATTCAATAAGATCCAAAGAATCTAATTAAAAGGCGGCACACACAAAAGCCAAATTAGGCCAGTAGCCTATGAGAAATCGTAAAATACCCAAGACAATGAACAAGTTCCAATGGGGGGAGGGGGCCTGCTTATGTTAGATCAATTATAGATATCAGCACACCCGCTTGGACCCACAGTCATAGTGAGATAGATATCCAAAAAATTTGAGTTGATCTTGGTTCTCTTAGAGTGGCTACTACTACTACTACTACTACTACTACTACTACTACTACTACTACTACTACTACTACTACTACTACTACGTTCAGGAATAATGAGAACACAATCAATAAAGAATCATATTTCTTATATTATTAAGATAAAAAACAGAACTTTACAAATAATACATTACAGAAAAAAAGACACATTAAACAAGAAAAATATACTTTTTTTATTTGATCTTCGCACTATTTTGAAAAAAATGTTCATTCTTATTTTGATCGGATGTATTTTTTTGGGGGGGGGGTGTCGGTTAAGAGTGATTACCTTTGATTCCTTTTATTACGTTTGATTCTTCAAATTTGAACTTGAACATACAATTTCCAATTGAATGAGGCTCCTTCAAAGTATTCTACGGTCTTCCCTTCTATAAAAAAAACCTTAAATTTTAACAATTGGTAACTTGTAATAACATACAATGAGGGTTCAATTGCAAGAGGGTTCGGTTGCTTGGGGTTCAGTTACACGGGGGTTCAGTTACAATGGAACCCACTCGAGTGCAATGTTAGATGGAATGTCGATATCGCTTTCGTCACACCAATTCGTTTCAGTGTGAACCTGCCTGGTACTTATGAATGAATGTTTTCAATGTAAACCCGTTTCATCCAACAGAAAAAAATGGGTTGGTCACATATCGTCCCCTGAGAGCGGTTTTGTCGTAACTAAGGTTTTCAAAATTCCGAGAAAAACGACTTTGAAAATTTCCCCTTTGCTGGAACTTACACGGTACAACCGATTTTCTTCGCAAATACATCCAAAAAAAGAGAAAAAATAACAAGGAAGGTCTCCCGAATATGAGATGGAAAAGGTAAAGTTTTCATTGTCGAAACTTTAAATGAAATACAGATACGACAATCCGCCCTTAACGAAATGGGAGTAAACTTAGATACGATAAAATGGTGTGATCTCCCTATTCTTTTCACCATGAAGATAAGACAAACGAGTTCTCATGCAGCAATACTATTTGAAAAAGTATAAAAATTACAAAAAACGTCAGAAACGTTTATTTCTTGTTATGTTTCTTTGACGGCCGCCGGTTTGCTTCAGTGGAATCCACCTCAGGACCGGGATCTTGCGTAGACGGAGAGGCTTCCAAACGTTCAGCATCCTCCCTGGCCTTGTAGTACTGTTCAATCTTGGTTTCAAAATACTCCTTGTCTTGGTTGGGGATGAACTTCAAGAGATACTTGACATCTTTGATTTTCGCCTCAGGTAGATCAATCTTTTTGCCATAAAGTTTGGGCAAAACAAGACGTTCAACAACACGGACAGCCGAAGTGTTGGGACACTTTTTAACCGAAGTACATTCTTGTGATATAGTAGCCATATGCAAGTCTCCAGAGAAGGAGGCTTTGAACCAAACTCTCTTAGCGTTATCCTGACGGAACTCAAGTTGTTTTACCTTTGAATATGGTACCAACGAGTACTTGTACAGCTTTGCTGGCTTTTGAAAGTCAACGAACTTTGACTGGGTCATTTGCAGGAGATTAAAAGGATGTATCCTTCTTACTTTCAGTAACTTCCTCACCAGATCTAGTGGGGAAAACAAATCAAGATGCTTTAGCCCCCGCTCAATAGTGCTATGTACAGCATCAACCTCCTGTATACTCGAATGACCTGGTTCAAAATACTTCATAACCACTTGTTCTAAGCGCGGAAATTTTCTTAGAACATCTTGGATGGCGAAGCTTATAATTGAGTTTCGGTTCTGGGACACGCAGGAGTCCGACCAAGTAATTAACTGGCAGATATCAGGGTAAGTATCAAGGACGTTTTCCAGTATGGCCACTAGTCTACTAGCTATTTCGTTTGCTCCACGCCCAGCCTCAAACTCGGACCAAATGCTACTGTATACCTCATTGATTTTCTCTCCAGTCCTTCTCTAGAATGAAAGAATTGCCGTGAGGTTGAAGGTAGTTATCTTCCTTTTATAGAAAAATGAAGAAATATTACCCCGGGGCAGCGGAAAAACATTCTCCAGATTAAAACTAAGTAGGGGAATAAATAGGTTTGACATGTCCACGTCACGTTCAATCTTGGTCTGAATTTCACTTTTTACATGAGCGTCATACTTGTCTTTTACTTCCTGATCCATTTCAATTCGGTTTTCTTCACTTACACGTTTTTCCTCGCATACATCACATCGATCTGCTTTCGGAATATGAAATGACAAATTAAACTGCGTGTTGAAGATCTCACGATACTTAAACTCACTAACATCATTTCTTGCTAGTTCTCTGCAGTATTCCTGATACAGTTCATACATTTTGCGAATGTTTAGATTTGCTTCCAAGAATTTTCTGGTAGACTTGGCTCGAGTATAATGCTATTCAACGCACGGGAAAGATTCAATATGCTTTTTCACTAGCTGAATGTCCTCGTTACTAGTTTTGTTTCGAGGAACCTGTATTGCCTTTGGATTTTGCACTCCTGTTGTAGCAACATTTGAATGTGCGTAGTAAACTCTTCTCTCTGAAATATCAAGAGTAGCCAAATAAAATGTCTTGCAAATCCGGACTGTTTTCGTGTTAACGACAAAATAATATCACAGTGTGAAACTCCTGCGCGTCTCCGCTTTCTTCTTGATTTTAGTCTCGGTTGGAACGGTTTTAGTTGTTTTCAAGTAAAACATTTTCTTCATATCCTTGCTTAGTTTCCAGAAATCATCAAAAATCTTTTGTCTCTCTTCAGAGGCAATAGCCTGACTGCAATTATAATGACAATCCTTATTACAAACAACATCCTTCACTTTCTTCTCTTTCCCATGAGTTTTCTGGTTGTTAGGATTCATATATACAGTACCAGAGTTTACTGCTGCCTTGATCTTTGTCTTAACCCAGTTCTTCCTATCTGAAATTCGTTTTCTCGTCTTTTTACGTGAATTAGGATGATCCACTGTATTGCTTTGACTATTTAGATCTGGCTTAGTTGTTTCTTGTACAGGTTCAGCATTATTGGGATTCTTGAGGTGTTCCTGATTTTCTGCTGCCACTGAACCTGTTATGGCACTTGAACTAGAACCACAGCCAACACTGACATTAACCTCTGAAAAGAGATTATAATCCACATTTTCTTAGAAGAGCCTCAGCTACTTCCTGATCAGATTCTCAGAAATTTAGTTCTGAAAGGCTGCTTGCATCTAGTTCAGGTCGATAGAGAGGATCACTGCCTTTTTCTGAATCAGAAGATAGATCTTCCTCGCTAGAAAAAACAAACAAAAAACTAAAAAACAAACAAACAAAACAAAAGCTTAACAAACAAAAGCTTAGGCTATACAAGCCCAATGGACATTGTGGCTTGATGCAATGCTTCCAATTACTTGATTTTACTTCAAGTCAGGAAATGGAAAATGGGGCTAGGTCAGGAAAATGAAATTTTCAGTAGACTAAAGATAGGCTTTGTAAGGATAGACTAATCTAGGCCTAGTAATAGCAAAACATATTTTTAGCTCTAATATTTATTAAAGGGGAGAAATCAGATAAAGAAAAAAAGGAAATATACCATTAGATTTTCTATTTCCTTGTCTATTCCCCCACAAAGCCAGATACACCTTTAGGCTTAACAAAACAGTTTGATTTTTCTTTAAACTAGCTTTATTTGGTAATACACATCAGCTGCTGATGAAGAACTGGGTATATTATCCAAGCACCCCTGGTGTTTGGATAATCACTAACTTTGGACAAGCAACCGAGCATAATTTGATTCAAATAGAGCCTATATTTCCAAGCAAGCTCTTAGTCTTGCATATGTATAGATTTAGATTACCTTGTTGGGATTAGCTCAATTTGATCTCAGAAACTTTTTATACTGAAAATTAAGCTTAAAGAAAAGTTAGCAAACCCTAGTAGCCTATTTTTTCTTTACAGCACATGTCTGGGATTGAATCTATTTATGTTTGAGTGGTTTTGTATCCTACAAGGCCTATAGGATCATGTGTTTAAGATTGGGCAGTATTTTCTAGAATTAGCCTAGGCTATGCTTAAACTAAATTGTGTATTTGTCATTAGACTCTACTATTAACTATCAATGCATTCAAAACATTCAGCAATCCATATGGCTAAAATATTCAGCCTAATCAAATAGCCTAGGCTAGCCTACTTGTTCAAGAAAATTTGATACTTCCTTTGAGTTCTGCAAATTAGCAAATCGCATTATGAGATGGTGCAGTGGTACAATAATGTGCGTAAATAGACAAGACAATTCTGTTATCTAGGAATAGAACCATATTCCTAATTCAATGCTGTTTCCAAATCAAACTATATATGCACCAAAAATCATAACAAATCAGGTAGCCTATTTGATATACTCTTGGGTAAAGGTGCCGTGTGGGTCCCCCGGGACGATAGGGTGGAGCGACCCGACTAAGAGAACTGCAATATACACGAAGAAGTGTGTTGTTTGCATTCTACTTCTATTGGACATTATCTGTTCAACTTTAAAACTCAATTGACTGAATAATATACCCTTATAAATACGCTTTTTTTATCAGGGGGAGCTACACTGCACCTTTACCTACTCTTGGAACAAAATATTAGTCAATTCCACAAAAATGAGGTACCTGGATTCCTGCAAATATTGTGCAGCTTTTGCGGATGTAAACAATGTCCGTTTGGGTTTCATTGTGAAACTTTAACAAACTTTTCTTCTTCAAAAGTATACGTCGACGGAGTTACGACAAAAATGCCCGTGTAATTTTCCCATATGAGGTACGACAGAACCGCTCTTAACAAAACGGCAAAATGTGAGATACGATAAACGAGAAATCTAAAATTGGGGCACTTCTAGCTGAGCTACAACAAAATGGTCGACGGAATCGGATAGAGCAAACAATTTCACGTTAGATGGCAGTCCTAACTCCACTTCCCGAAAAAGTCGCAGATACGACAAAACCGCTCTCAGGGGACGATATGTTCCTTTCCCTTTGGACGATAAAACTATACAAGTGCAGTATCAAGTATAACTCACGATAATCGTTTTAATTTTTGTCAACTTTTTATATATCTCGAATTATGGGAAAACTGAGTGATGGATTTGCCGTGGCATTCAATAAGATCAAAAGAATCTAATAAAAAGGGGGCACAAAAAAAAGCCAAATTAGGCCAGTAGCCTATGAGAAGTCGTAAAATACCCAAGACAATGAACAAGTCCCACTGGGGGGGAGGGGGCCTGTTTAGGTTTGATCAATTATAGATAGCAGCACACCAGCTCGGACACACAGTCATAGTGAGAGAGATATCCAAAAAGTTGAGTTTATCTTGGTTCGCTTAGAGTGGGAAAAAAAAATCAAAAATTATAATGGTCTTTTTTAAATACATTGTTTTTATGTTTTCAGTGAGGTGCTAGTTTTTTTTTATGTATATCAGATTGATCGTGAAGCAATAATTTTTGGCCATTACATGTTATACAAATTTCATATATTTTAAGCCTTTTAATTTTTCCTGTTTTAGATCGGGAACCTAGGATAGATGATTTACACTATATCACTCATGATGGGTCTTATGAGGTATGGAGGACGAAAGGCACCATGTGTAATTTCTATCGAATATTGAGACGGGAACTGACTCCGAAGGAGAAGGAGGCACATGCGCTTGATAAGAAGAAGAAGAATACGGAGAATTAATAGTCTTATTTTCATTATATATATATATATATATATATATATATATATATATATATATATATATATATATATATATATATATATATATATATATATATATATATATATATATATATATATATATATATATATATATATATATATATATAATATATATATAGATGTATACATGAATAAACTGATTTAGTCGAGGGAATGAAGCCTTATTCTAGAAGTCCTACTCCTATAAGTTAAGTTAGAATAAAAGAATTAGGTATAATGGTATCGATTTAACTTGGATCAGTAATAACATTTAAAATGAAAAGGCGTAATAGGGGTCTAACTCGTAGCACTGTGCCTGATGGTCCCAACTCTTCACGAAACTATGCCATGTTTCAACTGAAGCAGTAAGATCTATGAGATGCATCTCCTCATCCATGGTTAGTGGTGCTGAAGCCCGCATGTCCCTAGGTGTTTTTAATTCCACTATTTGTATTTTCTTCTGTCGTGAATTTTTCTGAGGCTTGAAATGGTAAAATGGGTTTATTTTCCATGTGAAATATCCATTATTTTATAAAGTTAAAAGACCATGTCAATTTTTTTTACCCCCAAAAAGCCCCAATAAATATTCACTAGTTTGGTGTGGCATACATAATGCAATGTTTTGACTAATAGCAATAAAGTAAAATAAAAAAATATTTGTCAAGGAACTGCGATTAGTTCAGAAAGAAGCAATAGCATATTTCTCCTGAAGCATTTCTAGTCATATGTTTACCGGGTGTATTAAATAAGTACAATTTTTACACCTCCCTCAAAACTTAATTTCCCCCTCCTAGCATTATTTTAACTAAATACTTGTCCCCCCCCCTCAATTCATATAAAGTAGCCAGAATAGAGCTTAGTTAATTCTCCATTTGAATTTCACCATCTTTTTATGTTATTAATCACACTGAAAAAAAATTGAACATCTAAAAAGCCCCCCCCCCCGATAAATATTCACTAATTTGGTGTGGCATACACAATGCAATGTTTTGACTAATAGCAATAAAGTAAAAAAAAAATATTTGTCAAGGAACTGCGATTAGTTCAGAAAGAAGCAATAGCCTATTTCTCGTGAAGCATTTCTAGTCATATGTTTACCGGGGTATTAAATAATTACCATTTTTACACCTCCCTCAAAACTTAATTTACCCCTCCTAACATTATTTTAACTAAATACTTGCCCCCCTCCCGTCGTAGATAATTCATTAGTATCAAGAGTGTTCAGCTAATAGCAATAAAGTATTAACCGCATATGATTAGGTTAAGAGGCGCGCGCTGAGCGGGTTTTTAGTATTATTTTTTTAACTTTAGTACATGTATGCCATCTCTGAACCGAATTTTAAAGTTAAATCGTCAGAAAGTTGTTAAAAAAAGGGAATTTGTAAAACGAAATTGTGATTACACTATAAAGTTGAAAGCTATCTGATAAATGGTGCTTACCGTGGAAGTTACACCTAGCTCGGTAGAAACTGTTTTGGCGCATAGTGGATCACACTATATTTCCTCAAGTACATGCTAGTCCCCCCAACGGGCTTTAGTGTTTTATACGACGGGTCCTTGTGGGAAGAATGGAATTCTTGAGGATTTTGAATATTGTCTAGCATAACCAATAAGTTGTCTAATGTCGATATATCCAAATTATCAGGAGACGATATGCCACCTTCACCTAAAATACCTTCAAAATTGAACTCTTCTGTGTCATTGAGCTTTGGTCGCTTTTGACTTGACCCTTGAATATCAGAGTCCTGGAAATAAAAATCAATTTTTAGTTATTCACTAGGTAACTTGTAGTCTTATAGGCTTAAAGCATCCTAAAATACATAAAAAAAACCCTTGAGTAAATTGACACGCACCCATACAAGTAGCTGATTATAAATTGTTAGCTGAGCAATCGATGATCGTCTCATTAAGTTTGCTTAATCATATAGTCTTAAAAAAAATACAATTTCAACTATTATTTTATTCAGAATATTAATAGGGGGCGCCCCTTCCCCCAACTCCTCCTCCTTTTTTCTCTAGAATAATTACCCCCTCCCCCTTGAGTAAATTGACTCGCGCCCGTACAAGTATCTGATTATAAATTGTTAGTCGAGCAAGCGAAGATTGTTTAAGTTTGCTTAATTAAGAATGCAGTGACATATAATCTCACGAGAAAACAACAGCCTTCTAATCAAAATATCTAAACAGCTGTTATGAACATGTGAAATTTATCATAGCTTCGAGAGCTTGCATAATTACAGAAGTTCCCTTTCTGTGTGAAACTCAAATGATAGATAGTTCTGTGTGAAACTCATAATGATAGATAGGAATAAAAAAGGATATTTCTTATATTAGTCTACGAATAATGTATCTTTACTTACCAATATAATTCTTTTATTGTCCATTAGAACGGGTCGATAAATTGATTCTTATATAAACTTATTATAACTTATACTTATTAATTGACCAAGAATGATCAATTTTTTTAATATATATAGCAAAAAAAAACATGATTATAGCTAGCTTCAAACCTATATTTCTAGAGTGAGACCAATATTTGATCACGCAATTTAACAGTTTTTAGCTTTTAGTAAAAAAAAACACGTTATAATGAAAATGCCTCAAATATCCGTCTGGCTACATCTTACAATCTTAACTTTAGTTTCAAAACGTGTTTGATCACTTTATAGGTATATAATATAAAAGGATTGGTCGCTTTTTGCAATGTGCTCGTCAAACTGCACTGTATATTCTTTTGACCGTGAAACTGTATACACTATCACTACTGAGGCGTCATATCATCTCCAAAGAGATATATATGGTACCTATCAACTATACTGAACAAAATGGCTAACTCAAAATTTTGATGAGAAGGCTTTCAGGAAAGAAGGGCGTGGGACGGGGGCTAGTTGTCCTCCAATTTTTTGGTCACTTAAAAAGGACACTAGATCTTTTAATTTTCGTTTGAACGACCCCTCTTGCGAAATTCTGGTACCATTGTTCGACAGTACCAGAACGACAAATAAACACGAATCCGTGATGCTTCTTTTGGCAAACACTATAAAATTTCATTTTTATAGATAGGAGCTTGGAACCTCTAGAGTGGGGTTCTCTAATAAGCTAAATCTGATGGCGTGATTTCCATTAAAATTCTTTGACTTTTATGGGGTGTTCAAATTCAAATCAAATTCAAATTAATTTATTTAACATAAAAGATACAAATAAATTTACAGCGGCCATCTTCAAAAACCCGAAGGTTTGTTTACGATGGCTGCAAATCCATTATTATAAAGCTCTACATCCACATAAAAACTATCTCTTTACGGGGAAAAATAAAGAACATCTCCTTCTCTAAAAGGATTACACTCTAGAAATCGCAAGTGAGGAATATCACATGTCATCCTTAAAACATCCACTCAAAAAAAAAAAAAAAAAAAAAAAAAAAAAAAAAAAAAGATACTTCTAACTAAATCAACTATGACAAAATCAATAAGTATCAGCTAGGCTTTAGAGCCGACTCCGTGTGCTTTGGCTGGGTAATTTCGCGAAAATGGCGACCTTTATCTGTCAAAACAATTTTCATACCAAACATTAATCAAATTCAAATTTCTAATCATTCAGATTATAACCCAAAAGGTAGCGCTTCAATCTACTCTTGAGCTGGCTTACATTATCAGTATGTCTAATAGCATCCGGGAGGGAATTCCACACCCACGGTCCCGCAAAACGAGGCAGAAACGCAGCACGTTGAGTATTCCAGAGCTCCGATGCAAGGTCATTCGTATTTCTAGTCTCATAACAGTGATAAGATGAGTTAGCTTTAAAAATTTCCCAAAATACCTCCGGTGAACACTTATTCAAACATTGATAAATAAAAATAGCTAACTGGTAATCCCGTAACTGGTAAATAAATTCGTAACTGGAAAAAATTCCTTATTAACATTCTTTATCGATATCATTTGTTGGATACGTCGGATAACATTGACAAAATATATGTATTAGAATGAATAAATTCTTTATCAACCTTCTTTGTCGGATAGGTTGGGATAAAATTGATAAAATCTAAGTATCAGGGTGAATAGATTCTTTATCAACATCCTTTGCCGTAATTGTCAGTTAACATTATCAAAAACCAAGTGTCAGAGTAATTGAGTTCTTTATCAACATCTTTTTTCAGATAAATCGGATAAAATTGGAATAACATTGCTAAAATCTAACTATCACAGTGAATAAATTTTTTCTATCAACTTCTTTCGTCGGATACATCAGATAACATTCACGAAATCTAAGTTTAATATTGAATGAACTCTTTATCATCGTACTTTGTCAGATATGTCTAAAAAAATTGTGAAAATGTTAGCATCGGAGCGAATAAATTCTTTATCAATGTCTTTAGACAGATACTTTTGATAGCACTGATAAAATTTAAGTATCAGTGTGAACAAATTCTTTATTAACATTCTTTATCGATATCATTTGTTTGATACGTCTGATAACATTGACAAAATCTATGTGTTAGAATGAATAAATTCTTTATCAACATCTTTTGTCAGATACACAAGATAACATTCACAAAATCTATGTATCAGTGTGAATAAATTCTTTATCATCGTCCTTTGTCAGATATGCCTGACAAATATGAGAAAATCTAAGTATCAGAGTGAATAAATTCTGTATCAATGTCTTTTGACTGATACTTTTGGTAACACTGATAAAATTTAAGTATCAGAGTGAAAAAATTCTATATTAGCATTTTTATCGATATCATTTCTCGGATGCGTCGATTAACATTGACAAAATCCATGTATTAGAATGAATAAATTCTTTATTAACATCTTTTGTCGGATAGGTTTGGATATAATTGATAAAATCTAAGTATCAGAGCGAATAGATTCGTTATCAGCATCCTTTGCCCGGAAATGTCAGTTAACATTATCAAAGCCTAAGTGTCAGAGTAATTAGATTCTGTATCAACATCTATTGTCAGATACACAGGATAACATTGACAAAATCTAAGTATCAGAGTGAATAAATTTTTTCTATCAGCATCTCTGTCAGATACGTTGGATAAAATTAATAAAACTTAAGTATCAGCTTTAATAAATTATTTCTCAGTATCTTTTGTCGGATACGTCAGATAATATCGTCAAAATCTAAGTATCAGAGTGAATGAATTCTTTATCAACTTCTTTTGTCTGTTGCATCAGATAATATTCACAAAATCTAAGTATCAGAGTGAATAAATTCTCTAACAACATCATTTGCCAGATATGTAGGATAACATTATCAAAACTTAAGTGTCAGAGTGATAAAATTCTGCATCAACATCTATTGTCAGATACATGGGATAACATTGATAAAATCTAACTATCAGAGTGAATAAATTTCTTCTATCAACATCTTTGTCAGAGACATTGGATGCAATTGACTAAATCTAAGTAGAAGCGTGAATAAATTCTTTATCAATGTCTTTTGACAGGTACGTTTGATAACACAGACAAAATGTAAGTATCAAAGTGAACAAACTCTTTATTAACATTCTATATCGATATCATTTATCGGATATGTCGTATAACATTGACAAAATATATGTGTTAGAATGAATAAATTCTTTATCATCATCCTTTCTCGTATAGGTCGGATAAAATTGAAAGATTCTAAGTATCAGAAAGAATAAATTCTTTGTAAATGTCTTTTGACAGATACGTTTGATAACACTGACCAAATCTAAGTATCAGAGATAATGAATTCCTTATCATCGTCCTTTGTCAGATGTGCCTGATAAAATTGAGAAAATCTAAGTATTAGATTGCATAAATTCTACATCAATGTCTTTTGACAGAAAATGTAGATAACACTGATAAAACTTAAGTATCAGAGCGGACAAATTCTTTATTAATATTCTCTATAAATTTCATTTGTCGGATACGTCCATTAACATTTAAGAATAGATTAACGAATAGATTCTTTATCAATATTCTTTGTCGGAAATGCCAGTTACCATTATCAAAACCTAAGTGTCAGAGTGAATAAATTCTTTATCAACATCTTTTGTCAGATACATCGGATAAAATTGACAAAATCTAAGTATCAGATTGAATAAATTTTATATCAACATCTTTTGTCGTATACGTCGGATAATATTGTCAAAAGATAAGTACCAGAGTGAATGAATACTTTATCAATTTCTTCTGTCTGTCACATCAAAATAACACTCACAAAATCTAATTATCAGAATGAATTAATTCTATGATAACATCCTTTGCCGAGTGTGTGGGCTAACCTTATCAAATTCTAAGTGTCAGAGTGATGAAGTTCTTTGTCAATATCTATTGTCAGATACATGTGATAACATTGATAAAATATAACTATCAGAGTGAACAAATTTTTTATATCAACATCTTTGTCAGATACATTCGATAAAATTGACTAAATCTAAGTATCAGATTGAATAAATTCTTTATCAATATCCTTTCTGGGATGCATTGGATGACATTAACAAAATCTAAGTATCAGCGCGAATAATTTATATTATCATCTATTTTGTCAAATATATCGGATAAAATTGATAGAATATAAGCATCAGATTGAATAAATGCTTCATTGACATCTATTGTTTGATATGTTGGATAACATTGACAAAATATAAGTATCAGATTGTATCAGTGAGATTAAACTCTTCATCAACATCTATTGACGGATACATAGGATAAAAGTGAGAAAATCTAAGTATCAGGATGAATAAATGCTTTATCAACATCTTTTGTCAAATATGCCGGATGAAATTGACAAAATCTAAGTATCAGAGTGAATAAATTCCTTATTATCATCATATGCCGGATACATCGGTTATCCGGATAAAATTTACAAAATCTAAGTGTCAGATTGAATAAATTCTTCATCAGCATCTTTTGTCAGATATGTCGGATAACTTTTTGAAGATCTAAGTACCAGAGTGAATAAATTCTTTATCAACTTCAATTGTTCGAAATCTTAGATTAAACTCACAAAAAGGAAGTGTTTAAGTCAAAAAATTCATTATCATCATCACTCTTCCGGAACGCTTGATTAAATTGAGATAAGCCAAGTATGGGGATGAAAGAATTTATAATCAATGTAATATGGCTGATATGTTTGTTAACATTAACAAAATCTAAGTATCAGAGTGATTAAATTCTTTATTAATTTTCTTTATCGACATCATTTATCGGATACTTCGGATAACATTGACAATATCTATGTATTAAAATAAATAAATTCTATATCAACATCCTTTGTCGGATACGTCGGATAAAATTGACAAAATCTAAGTATCAGAGTGAACAAATATGCATGGAAGCGTTGAATTTAGGTTAGACTGGTTATAGATGGCAACACAACCACTCAGACAAACACTCATACTGATAGAGACATGCAAAAAGTTATGTTAATTTAGGTTTACCTAGAGCGGTGCACCACTCTAGGTAAACCTAAATTAACCTAACTTTTTGCATATAGCCCTATGAGACAAGTGATAGAATAAAGCCTTTAAAAAGTATTGCTTAGAATTGGGGATATGCATAAAGTCAAAACTAATAAAGTCATCTTTATTCTAAGCGATGATACACTAGTTCATATAAGGGTAATGATGGAATTAAGCCATTTGAAAAGTATTGCTTAGTATTAGGGATATGCACAAAGTCAAAAATAAAAAAGTCGTATATATTTTAAGCGATGATAAAACAGCTCATATGAGGTAAATGATAGAATAAGACCTTTTGAAAAATATTACTTAGTATTGGGGTATGCATAGTGTCGAAGTTAATGAAGTCATATATATTTTAATTGATAATGCAACAGCCCTATGAGGGAAATAATTAAATAATGCCTTTTTAAAAGCATTGTTTAGTATTTGGACATGCACAAAATCGAAATTTATAAAGTCGTATATATTTTAAACGACGATAAAACAGCCAAATAAGGAAATAATAGAATAATGCCTGTTGAAAAGTAGTGCTTAGCATTGGGGAATTGTATAAAGTCGAAATTAATAAACTCATATTTATTTTAAGTTTTGATACGACATTCATATGAGAAAAATTATAGACTAATACCCTTTGAAAAGTATTGTTTAGTATTGGGGGTATGCATAGTGACAAAATTCATATAATCGTATAGTTTTTAAGCGATGATATGACAGCCCTATGAGAGAAATAATAGAATAAAGCCTTTGAAAAGTATTACTTAGAATTGGGGATATGTATAAAGTCGAAACTAATAAAGTCATCTTTATTCTAAGCGATGATACAATAGTTCATATAAGGGTAATGATAGAAATATGTGTTTTGAAAAGTATTGCATAGTACTGGGTTATGCAAAAGGTCGAAATTAATACAGTCATATATATTTTAAGCGACGATAAGACGTTAAAATGAGGGAATTGATACAATAATGCCTTTTGAAAATTATTGTTTAGTATTGGGGTATGCATAAAGACGAAATTAATAAAAAAGTATATATTTTAAGCAATGATACAACAGCTCATATGAGGAACATGATAGAATAACACCTTTTGAAAAGTATTACTTCGTATTTGGGTATGTATAAAGACAAAATTAATGAAGTCATATATATTTTAAGCGATCATACATCAACCCCATGAGGGAAATGATAGAATAATGCCTATTGAAAAGTATAAAGTTGAAATTAATTAAGTCGTCTTTAAATTAAGCAATGATACAATAGTTCATATGAGGGAAATGATAAAATAATGCCTTTTGAAAAGTATTACATAGTATTGGGGTATTCAAAAAGTCGAAATTTATAAAGTCATATACATTTTAAGTGATAATAAAATAGCCCTATTAGGGAAAGGATATAATAATACCTTTCGGAAAGTGTTTTTTAGTTTTGGGATATGCATAAAGTCAAAATTAATAAGCTCGTATATATTTTACGCGGTAATATGAGAGCCCTATGAGAGAAATGATAGAGTAAAGCCTTTGAAAAGTATTACTTAGAATTGGGGATATGCATCAAGTTGAAATTAATAATGTCATCTTTATTTTAAGCAATGATACTATAGTTCATATGATGACAAGGACAGAATAATGTCTTTTGAAAACTAATGGATTGTATTGGGGTATTCACAAAGTCGAAATTAATAAAGTTATATATATTTTAAGTGATGATGCGTAAGCCCTATGAGAGAAATGATAGGAAAAGACATTTCAGAAAATATTGTTTAGTTTTGGGATATGCAAAAAGTCAAATTATATAGTTGAATATATTTTAAGCGATGATATGACAGCCCTATGAGGGAAATGATAGAATAAAGCCTTTTGAAAAGTATTGCATAGTTTTAGGGTCATGTATAAAGTTCAAATTAATAAAGCCGTATATATTTTAAGCGATGATTCAACAGCTCATATGAGGAATATGATAGAATAATGCCTTTTGAAAAGTATTGCTTATTATTGGGGATATGCATAAAACCAAAATTAATAAAGTAATTTCTATTCTAATTGATGATATGAAGGCCCTATGAGGGATTTGATAGAATTAAGTCTTTTGAAAAGCATTTATTAGTATTGAGGAATGCATAAAGTCGAAATTAATAAAGCTGTATATATTTTAAGCGATGATACAACAGCTCATATGAGGCCAATGATAGAATAATGCCCTTTGAAAAGTATTGTTTGGTATTGGCTTATGCATAAAGTCAAATTTAATAAGGTCTTATATATTTTAAGTGATGATATGACAGCCATATTGTGGAAATGATAGAATAAAGTCTTTTGAAAAGTTTTCCTTAGCATTAGGGATATATATAAAGTCGAAATTAAATGTACCCAGGGTGTGGCAGGTTGGCCGTGGGTACCCTGTGTGTCGAACACGGTGGCACTTTGGGTAGAAAAAATATCGCCATCTATGATTGTATATGAAATGAAGATAACAGTAGAGATTATGCATACCCTAATACTAAGCAATACTTTTAAAAAGTCTATTCTATCATTTCCCTCATATGAGCTGTTGTATCAACGCTTAAAATATATACTACTTTATTAATTTCAACTTCATGCATATCCCTTGTTACAAGCAATACTTTTCAAAAGTTTTATTTTACCATTTCCCCAATATGGCTGTCATATCATCACTTAAAATATATACGACTTCATTAATTTTGACTTTATGCATAAGCCAACACTAGACAATAATTTTACAAGGGCATTATTCTATCATTTCCCTCTTATGAGCTGTTGTATTATCGCTTAAAATATATACGGCCTTATTAATTTCGACTTTAAACACACCCCAATATTAAAATCTACTTTTCAAAAGGCTTTATTCTATCTTTTCTCTCATAGGGTATCGACACTTAGAATACATATTACTTTATAAATTTCGACAATATGCATATCCCCAAAACTAAGCAATACTTTTGAAAAGGCATTATTTTATCATTATCCTAATGTGAGCCGTTGTATCATCGCTTAAAATAAAAACGGCCTTACTAATTTCAACGTTATACATAACCCTAATACTATGTAATACTTTTCAAAAGTCTTTATTTTATCATTTCCCTCATCGGGCTGTCATATCATAGTTTAAAATATATACGACTTTATAAATTTTAACTTTATGCATGCCCCAATATTAAACAATACTTTTCAAAATGTATTATCCTATCATTTTTTTCATAGAGCTGTCGTATGATTGCTTAAAATATATACGAGCTGGTTAGTGTCGACTTTATGTATGTCTCAATGCTAGACAATACTTTCCAAAAGGCACTATTCTATCATTTCCCTTATAGATCTGTCGTAACATCGCTTAGAATATATACAACTTTATTAATTTTAACTTTGTGCATACTCCCAATGCTAAAAAATACTTTTCAAAAGATATTATTCTATCATTTTTCTCATATAAATGTCGTATCATCACTTAAAATAAATATGAACTTATTAATTTCAACTTTATGCATATCCCGATACTAATCAACACTTTTCAAAAGTCATTATTCTATCATTTCCCTTACATGAGTTGTTGTATCATCGCTAAAAATATATACAACTTTACTTATTTCGACTTTATGCATATCCGCAATACTTAGCAATGCTTTTCAAAAGGCACTATTCTATCATTTTCCTCGTATGAACTGTTGTATCATTGCTTAAAATATATAGGGCTTTATTAACTTCATCTTTATACATACCCCCATACTAAGAAATACTTTTCAAAAGGCTTTATTCTATCATTTCTCTCATATCGTTTCTCATTTCATTTCTCTCATATCTCATGTCGTTTAAAAATATATATAACTTTATTAATTTCGACATTGTGAATACCCCAATTTTGTGCAATACTTTTCAAAAGGCCTTATTCTATCATTTCTCTAATATGAACTATGTATCATTGCTTAAAATATAGATGACTTTATTAATTTTGACTTAATGCATTTCCCCAATACAAAGCAATGTTTTTCAAAGGCTTTATTCTATCATTTTTCTCATGGGGTTGTCATATCATCACTTAAAATATATATGAATTTATTAATTTTAACTTTGTGCATAACCCAAATACTAAACAATACTTTTCAAAAGATATTACTCTATCATTTCCATCATATAAATGTCGTATCATCGCTTAAAATAAATACGAGTTTATTAATTTCAACTTTATGCATACCCCAATACTAAGCAATACTTTTCAAAAGACATTATTCTATCATTCCCTTTATATGAGTTGTTGTATCATGACTCAAAGTATATGCGACTTTACTAAATTTGAGATTATCTATACCCCTAGACTAAGCAATACTTTTAAAAAGGCATTATTCTATCATTTTCCTCATATCAACTGCTGTATCATCGCTTAAAATATATAGGGCTCTATTAATTTCATCTTTATCATACCCCCATGCTAAACAATGCTTTTCAAAAGGCTTTATTCTATTATTTCTCTGAGAAGGCTGTCAAATCATTGTTTAAAATATATACGGCTATATAAACTTCCACTTTATGCATATTTCAGTACTAAACAAAACTTTTCAAAATAAATTTTTCTATCATTTCCCTCATATGAGCTGCTGTATCATTGCTTAAAATACATACTATTTTATTAATTTTGAATTTATGCATAACCCAATACTATACAATACTTTTCAAAAGACATTATTTTATCATTTCCCTCATAAGCCTGTCGTATCATCGCTAAAAACACATTGGATTTTCATAACTTTGACTTTATACATACCCCAATACAAAGCAATACTTTTCAAAGGGAATTATTTTATCATTTCTCTCGTATGATCTGTTGTATCATCGTTTAAAATATGTATGACTTTATTAATTTCCAGTTTATGAATATATACTTTTGAAAAGGCTTTATTCTATCATTTCCCTCATATGGCTGTCCTATCCTCACTAAAAATATAGTCAAATTTAATAATTTCGACTTTATGCATACCCAAATAAAAAAGCAATACTTTTCAAAAGACATTATTCTATCATTTTACTTATAGGTCTGTCGGATCATCACTAAATATACAAATATATATATATATATATATATATATATATATATATATATATATATATATATATATATATATATATATATATATATATATATATATATATATATATATATATATATATATGTGTATATGTATATATATATATACATACCCCAATACAAAGCAATACTTTTCAAAGGGAATTATTTTATCATTTCTCTCGTATGATCTGTTGTATCATCGTTTAAAATATGTATGACTTCATTAATTTCCAGTTTATGAATATATACTTTTGAAAAGGCTTTATTCTATCATTTCCCTCATATGGCTGTCCTATCCTCACTAAAAATATAGTCAAATTTAATAATTTTGACTTTATGCATACCCAAATAAAAAAGCAATACTTTTCAAAAGACATTATTCTATCATTTTACTCGTATGTCTGTCGGATCATCACTAAATATACAAATATATATACGAATATATATATATATATATATATATATATATATATATATATATATATATATATATATATATATATATATATATATATATATATACTACTACTACTACTACTACTATATATATATATATATATATATATATATATATATATATATATATATATATATATATATATATATATATATATATATATATATATATATATATATATATATATATATATATATATATATATATATATATATATATATATATATATATATATTATATATATATATATATATATATATATATATATATATATATATATATATATATATATATATATATATATATATATATATATATATATATATATATATATATATATATATATATATATATATATATATATATATATATATATATATATATATATATATATATATATATATATATATATATATATATATATATATATATATATATATGAAAGATCTTAAGCCAAACTGGCCAGCCATGACAAAAACCAACAAAGACAAAAATCTCAAAAAAAAAACAAACAAAAGAGACTGTGACCAGTGGAAAGAAAAGAAAACAACAAATGCAAAACAACGTGGATATTTCGCCTGTATCCAAACAAGGCGTTTTCAGCACGAAAGAAACACAAGAATAACATGATAAAAAAACAAGAAAAAACTAAAAACCAAAAAAACCCACACCAGAAAAAAAACAAAAATGTAAAATCGACGCAAACTGATCCACATAGGGAAAAGATGTTAATATAGAGTTACTTCAGTGATGACAGCAGAGCAACTGCGAAAAAATAAAAAAAAAACTGTAAATTACGTTAATTACTCAATTACGAAATATTTTTGTTCTTAGCCATTACCGAAGCGAAACTTTTTTGTCTAGCAGGTGAACTAGTCCCTTGGCTACTATTTCAAATCTTAACTCCCTCAATGATTGTCGATTCACTCTTTCGAATGGTATCATAAATTGGGTCAATATTCAAATTATCTGTGTCCCTTTTTATTGAAAGGTTAGTACATATAACTTTTTTAATTTCTTTGGGTTTATTCACCGATTGAGTGTAACCTTTATGATTTGAAATAGCTAAGGCTTCATCAAATTTTACAAAATGATCTGGTTGAAACCAAATATGATCTGCTAAAGCTGAAACAAAAGTTTCTAAAGGCTTACTTAATTTTAGGGTTTTTTCTATTGATTTTCGGTGTTCAAAAGACCTCTCAACAAATTATTGTTGTGTCCTACCAACATAGAACATCCCACAGGAACACAGAATTTTATAAACCCCGCTTACTAAATTTCCCCGAGTTAAATTCTTCCCATAACTAAAGAAACTACTCATTGGCCTCAACGATTGGAAACATGTATCAGTACCAAATTTACGCAAAATCAGTGAAAGTTTCTCACCCAAACCAGGTACATATGGTAATGAAATGAAACTTTTTGCTACAATTATATCTAAAGACTGAGAAACCTCAAACACCCTACTATCATGTTTAACCCGTCTATTTTCAATTATTTTGTCAATGAACTTAATTGGATAACTATTACAAAACAAAATATCCATCAAGTATAACAATTCCGAATCCAGAAATTCCTGGGAACAAATTCTAAAGGCTCTATCCACTAGTGAAATTACAACCCCCTTTTCACCGACATAGGGTGGCAAGAATGAAAATTTAAATACCTATCATTGTGCGTTGGTTTTCTGTAAATCGAGAAAAGTAAATGGAGATCCCTTTTAAATAATAAAATATCAAGAAAAGGTAATTTATTATTGTCCTCAAACTCAACTGTAAATTTAATATTATTATCAAAACTATTTAAATGCTTACAAAATAGGTCTAAGGAGTCCAATCCATGTTTCCAAACGCACATCACATCATCCATGAACCTACCCCAGAAGGTTATGGTATGCCAACCATAAGATCATTACTCAGAGCATAGTCTACCAGGAGGGCTCCGTTTTAATTCATTTCACCAAGACCATGTCTCCCTAGGACTTGTGGACAGTAGTCTCTTTCTGCTCCGACCATTGTATTGAAGTCCTCAACCACACAAATAAGGTCATGTGATGGGACTTCTGATGTCAATGACTGAAAAGCTTGGTAGAATGACTCCTTATCAGTATCGTCTGCATCATTTGTAGGAGCATAACATGCAATGATTGAAATTTTCAGATGGTTGGTTACAAATCTTGCAAGTAAGCATCTCTCCCTGACTGGCTTCCATTCAACTATTGCTTGGGTGGCCTGGTCAGACAGCATTATCCCAACTCCAGCCTGGTGCTAGGATTCATTTCCGCTGTAAATTAGTGAGTAACCCTTTCCTATTTGTTCATGTCCAGATCCAATCCACCTGACTTCAATTAGAGCAAGGAAATCTAGCTTATACTTCTTCATTTTTCTGAGTACTTGTTCAGGTTTTGTCAGCTGGTTTAGTGTCCTTACATTCCAAAATCCAAGTTTCTTAGTAGTTTTTTGCTGTCATAAATCGTGTCTGTGGACGTGCTGAGGTCGTCGTCGAATGGTGTAATGGGGTATCCGATGCTATCATCGATGTTTCTTTTGCAATTTGGAACTTTACGGGGATAGGTTGCAAGCCTATTACCCAACCTTCCTTATTTTACGGACTTGGGACCATCATGCTTCACCGATCTCTGCAGCCCAGGATCCTTGTTTGGTTGAGTTGCAGGATCCTTGCAAGGTTTATGCATACCCCAATACAAAGCAATGCCTATAGAAGGGAATTGTTCTATCATTTCCCTCATACGAGCTGAATCGTCACTTAAGATCTATATAACTTTATTAATTTCGAGCTTATGCATATCTCTAATAGTAAACAATACTTTTCAAAAAGCCTTATTCTATCATTTCCCTTATATTGCTGCCATATCCTCGCTTAAAATATATACGACTCTATTAATTTTCTAGTTTAAGCATACCCTAATTCTAAAAAATACTTCTCAAAAGGCCTTAATCTATCCTTTCCCTTATAGGCCTATCGTATCATCGCTTAAAAAATATACTACTTTATGGATTTCGACTTTATACATACTCCAATACTAAACAATAATTTTCAAAAGGCATTATTCGATTATTTTCTTCATAGACCTGTCGTTTCATCTCTTAAAATATATATGACTTTATTAATTTCAAGTTTATGCATATCCCAATACTAAGCAATAATTTTCAAAAGGTATTATTATATCATTTACCTCATAGGGCTGGTGTATCATCACTTAAAATATATAAGGCTTGATTAATTTTCACTTTATGCATAACCTAATACTAAGCAATACCTTTCAGAAAGGCATTATTCTATCATTTCCCTCACATGCATGGTCGTAGGGAGGGGGGGGCAGGGGGGCCCGGGCCCCCCCACACTAAACCTTCAAATTTACATTAGATATGGTAGAAAAAGCAGATGGTTTGGAAAAAGCAGATGATAAAACTCCATCACACTATCGATTGCCCCCCCCCCTAGACAATATGCTGCCTAATGCTGCCTACGCCCATGCTCACATGGGTGCTGTATCTTTGTTCAAAATATATAAGACTATATTAATTTCAACTTTATGCCTACGCCAATACAAAGCAATAGTTGATAAATTCCCACTTCATATATCTCTAACTATAAAAGAATTCTTTTCATCTCTCTCCGACTATGGTAAAAGCCCTGTTAATGTATCTCAGATTATATTATATCCCCTATGAGCCTGCTGCCTATGAGCCAGTATCTATGTCTCTGAAAATTATTTTAATTTACATCATCGACTTTTTAAAAAACATTCTAAACTTGCTAGCGTACCCTAAAAATAATTGGAAACATAACAAAGGAAATAACGACATTTAGAATATTGTATTAACATAAAAATATGTTACATACATTATTATACATTATTAATATCAAAGAACAGCTTTGGACATTTTGAATATGTTCCATAAAATAATTCATCATGTTCTCTCTTGATAGTATAGGTATTCTCTTCTCTAAATTCGTGACCAGTAGAATAATCATTAATCCATTTCGAGTCATACAAAATTAGTACTGTGGTGTCACCTATAAGCTTAATAGGCGTTTTGACATTGATTTTATTAGGTTTATTGACTATATCTGTTGGTATACGATGGAAGGTAGCAATAGTGTTAACATCCGCTTTGTTTTCTATTAATTCATCATTATACACTGCTGTTTTATTGTATGCTAATGCCCTTTTTATTCTACTTTCGATTTCACTGTCTACTACCATATTATATTTTTACAGGTAACAGTTTTGGCATGTTGGCAAGATATATTTATGACATTAGTGCAGCAGTACACCTTTCTTCTTTTTGACCTTCCGTTGTATGCTAATACCCAAAAGCTAGTGATAGGGTTTATCACTGGGCAACGTGTTACCGCAAGCTCTAGCAAGAAGATGCCCCTTTTCATGAACTATTATTTTCTTCTTGGGATTCTCTATGAGCAGTATTATATCAGGAAACTATATTCTCACATATCCACCATCAAAAGAACTGATTTGTTTTGTTACTCCAAAGAAATTTAATCTCTCACTGTCAAGCCAATGCATGCATATTTTCCAATGAGATCCCCGCAATTATTTGTTTTACAATTAAAATATTTGTCTTTGTTAGCATTCAGCGTAACGATGGCTTTTATCATACACACACACTTTCTTCGGATATTTAATCTTCACTTTTTTTTAAAATATGATGCAAGTGTTTATCCTTCCAATGTACCAAAAATACTGATTGAAACACACAATAAACTAGGTAGTGTCGATAACCAGCCATAGAATACCACTGGGACAGCCACGTAGCGTTGATGAGCAGCCATAGAGTACCATTCTTACAGTCGAATAAATAAAAAAAGTCAAAATTTGAAAAAAAAATTCAGTCCAAAAAAACAGCTACTAAAAACATTATTTTTCTAATAGTAGAAATCACGACAAACATATCTCTATCATTCTCATTTCGTATTTCGAAAATATTAATTTTTGACGTGTAAAAAATGTCATTTTAAGACATGTAAAAAAAAGTTGAAAAATATTTCTATGTTAAAAAAAAATTAAATTTCAGAAAAAATTAAACCAAAAAAAGTATTAAAAAATGGGGGGAGGGACCGAAAACTTTGGGGAGGGGCATTAGGGCTTTTTGAGGTTGGGGCACGGATGACTAATGGCTGCCATATATTTGTCTAAAATGCATACGACTTTTTTAAGAAGAATTAGTAGTAGCTCCAATAGTATTCCCACTATGGGCGTTTTCAAATCCATAACCACCTCACTACTTGATTTCTAAGGACTATTCTGGATTTCTATTTTAAAATTCTTTTATCAGCGCCTACGACTTTATTAGTTTCAACTTTATGCATACTCCAATAATAAACAATATTTTATATTAGCCTAACTCCTAACTTGGTACTAGTGTATTATAGCGACCACAGCCAAGAAGTGAAGTTAGGTCAATCGAATCATTCGACTTGGGAAGGATGAATATATTCTAATCCTATTCTGATATTTATTTGATGTGGCATGGGAGTCAGCAATCCCTCAGACTTACCTTCAATTCGAAAGCGATTAAAATTTCAACCCTTTACCAGTTTCATTCAAACCAAATAAAAAAAGTATTCTTGTTATTGCGATTTGGTTTTATCTGGATATTCATGTCCTGAGTTAAGACCCTTCAGACCATTTGAATTCTATGCT